>NW_028301337.1:0-92689 GCF_061612785.1 Hesperophylax consimilis | reverse complement strand
AAACCATTAAAAAGTGATAAATCGTCGTATTGCACTAATAATCATTGAAAAACCCTAAAAATTTGTCAAATCGTCGTAAAACAGTGAAAATACCAGAAAAACCTTATAAGAGCGTTAAATCGTCGTTAAACAGTTAAAATACCAGAAAAACCTTATAAGAGCGTTAAATCGTCGTAAAACAGTGAAAATACCAGAAAAACCTTATAAGAGCGTTAATTTGTCTTAAAACGCTGTAAAATATAGAAAAACCATTAAAAAGTGTTAAATCGTCGTATTAAACTAAAAATCGTTGAAAAACCCTTAATATTGGTCAAATCGACGTAAAACAGTTAAAATACCAGAAAAACCTTATAAGAGCGTTTAATCGTCGTAAAACAGTGAAAATACCAGAAAAACCTTATAAGAGCGTTAAATCGACGTAAAACAGTTAAAATACCAGAAAAACCTTATAAGAGCGTTTAATCGTCGTAAAACAGTGAAAATACCAGAAAAACCTTACAAGAGCGTTTTATCGTCGTAAAACAGTGAAAATACCAGAAAAACCTTATAAGAGCGTTAAATCGTCGTTAAACAGTTAAAATACCAGAAAAACCTTATAAGAGCGTTAAATCGTCGTAAAACAGTGAAAATACCAGAAAAACCTTATAAGAGCGTTAATTTGTCTTAAAACGCTGTAAAATATAGAAAAACCATTAAAAAGTGTTAAATCGTCGTATTAAACTAAAAATCGTTGAAAAACCCTTAATATTGGTCAAATCGACGTAAAACAGTTAAAATACCAGAAAAACCTTATAAGAGCGTTTAATCGTCGTAAAACAGTGAAAATACCAGAAAAACCTTATAAGAGCGTTAAATCGACGTAAAACAGTTAAAATACCAGAAAAACCTTATAAGAGCGTTTAATCGTCGTAAAACAGTGAAAATACCAGAAAAACCTTATAAGAGCGTCAAATCGTCGTAAAACAGTGTAAATACCAGAAAAACCTTATAAGAGCGTCAAATCGTCGTTAAACAGTGAAAATACCAGAGAATCCTTATAAGAGCGTTAAATCGTCGAAAAACAGTGAAAATACCAGAAAAACCTTATAAGAGCGTCAAATCGTCGTAAAACAGTGTAAATACCAGAAAAACCTTAAAAGAGCGTTAAATCGTCCTCAAACGCTGTAAAATATAGAAAAACCATTTAAAAGTGTTTGATCGTCGTATTTCACTGAAAATCATTAAAAAAACTCTTACAATTTGTCACATTGTCGCAAAACAGTGAAAATACCACAAAAACCTTATACGAGCGTTTAATCGTCGTGAAACAGTGAAAATACCAGAAAAACCTAAGAAGAGCGTCAAATCGTCGTAAAACAGTGAAAATACCAGAAAAACCTTATAAGAGCGTTAAATCGTCTTAAACAGTGTAAATACCAGAAAAACCTAAGAAGAGCGTCAAATCGTCGTAAAACAGTTAAAATACCAGAAAAACCTTATAAGAGCGTTAAATCATCTTAAAACGCTGTAAAATATAGAAAAACCATTAAAAAGTGATAAATCGTCGTATTGCACTAATAATCATTGAAAAACCCTAAAAATTTGTCAAATCGTCGTAAAACAGTGAAAATACCAGAAAAACCTTATAAGAGCGTTAAATCATCTTAAAACGCTGTAAAATATAGAAAAACCATTAAAAAGTGATAAATCGTCGTATTACACTAATAATCATTGAAAAACCATAAAAATTTGTCAAATCGTCGTAAAACAGTGAAAATACCAGATAAACCTTATAAGAGCGTTAAATCTTCTTGAAACACTGTAAAATATAGAAAAACCCTTAAAAAGTGATAAATCGTCGTATTATACTAATAATCATTGAAAAACCCTAAGCATTTCTCAAATCGTCAAAAAACAGTGAAAATACCAGAAAAACCTAATAAGAGCGTTAAATCGTCCTCAAACGCTGTAAAATATAGAAAAACCATTAAAAAGTGTTATATCGTCGTATTACACTAAAAATCATTGAAAAACCCTTCAAATTTGTCAAATCGTCGTTAAACAGTGAAAATACCAGAAAAACCTTATAAGAGCGTTAAATCGTCGTAAAACAGTGAAAATACCAGAAAAACCTTATAAGAGCGTTAATTTGTCTTAAAACGCTGCAAAATATAGAAAAACCATTAAAAAGTGTTAAATCGTCGTATTAAACTAAAAATCGTTGAAAAACCCTTAATATTGGTCAAATCGACGTAAAACAGTTAAAATACCAGAAAAACCTTATAAGAGCGTTTAATCGTCGTAAAACAGTGAAAATACCAGAAAAACCTTATAAGAGCGTCAAATCGTCGTAAAACAGTGTAAAAACCAGAAAAACCTTATAAGAGCGATAAATCGTCGTAAAACAGTGAAAATACCAGAAAAACCTTATAAGAGCGTTAAATCGTCGTAAAACAGTGTAAATACCAGAAAAACCTTATAAGAGCGTCAAGTCGTCGTTAAACAGTGAAAATACCAGAAAAACCTTATAAGAGCGTTAAATCGACGTAAAACAGTTAAAATACCAGAAAAACCTTATAAGAGCGTTAAATCATCTTAAAACGCTGTAAAATATAGAAAAACCATTAAAAAGTGATAAATCGTCGTATTGCACTAATAATCATTGAAAAACCCTAAAAATTTGTCAAATCGTCGTAAAACAGTGAAAATACCAGAAAAACCTTATAAGAGCGTTAAATCATCTTAAAACGCTGTAAAATATAGAAAAACCATTAAAAAGTGATAAATCGTCGTATTACACTAATAATCATTGAAAAACCATAAAAATTTGTCAAATCGTCGTAAAACAGTGAAAATACCAGATAAACCTTATAAGAGCGTTAAATCTTCTTGAAACACTGTAAAATATAGAAAAACCATTAAAAAGTTTTAAATCGTCGTATTACACTAAAAATCATTGAAAAACCCTAAAAAATTGTCAAATCGTCGTAAAACAGTGAAAATGCCAGAAAAACCTTATACGAGCGTTAAATCGACGTAAAACAGTGAAAATACCAGAAAAACCTTATAAGAGCGTTAAATCGTCGTTAAACAGTGAAAATACCAGAAAAACCTTATAAGAGCGTTAAATCGTCCTCAAACGCTGTAAAATATAGAAAAACCATTAAAAAGTGTTTGATCGTCGTATTTCACTGAAAAACATTAAAAAACTCTTACAATTTGTCACATTATCGTAAAACAGTGAAAATACCACAAAAACCTTATACGAGCGTTTAATCGTCGTAAAACAGTGAAAATACCAGAAAAACCTAAGAAGTGCGTCAAATCGTCGTAAAACAGTGAAAATACCAGAAAAACCTTATAAGAGCGTTAGATCGTCGTTAAACAGTGTATATACCAGAAAAACCTTATAAGAGCGTCAAATCGTCGATAAACAGTAAAAATACCAGAGAAACCTTATAAGAGCGTTAAATCGTCGAAAAACAGTGAAAATACCAGAAAAACCTTATGCGAGCGTTAAATCGTCGTAAAACAGTGAAAATACCAGAAAATTCTTATAAGAGCGTAAAATCGTCGTAAAACAGTGAAAATACCAGAAAATTCTTATAAGAGCGTTAAATCGTCGTTAAACAGTGAAAATACCAGAAAAACCTTACAAGAGCGTTAAATCGTCGTAAAACAGTGTTTATACCAGAAAAACCTTATAACAGCGTCAAGTCGTCGTTAAACAGTGAAAATACCAGAAAAACCTTATAAGAGCGTTAAATCGACGTAAAACAGTTAAAATACCAGAAAAACCTTATAAGAGCGTTAAATCATCTTAAAACGCTGTAAAATATAGAAAAACCATTAAAAAGTGATAAATCGTCGTATTACACTAATAATCATTGAAAAACCCTAAAAATTTGTCAAATCGTCGTAAAACAGTGAAAATACCAGAACAACCTTATAAGAGCGTTAAATCGTCTAAAAACGCTGTTTAATATAGAAAAACCATTAAAAAGTGTTAAATCGTCGTATTACACTAAAAATCATTGAAAAACCCTTAAAATTTGTCAAACCGTCGTAAAACAGTGAAAATACCAGATAAACCTTACAAGAGCGTTTTATCGTCGTAAAACAGTGAAAATACCCGAAAAACCTTATAAGAGCGTTAAATCGTCGTAAAACAGTGAAAATACCAGATAAACCTTATAAGAGCGTTAAATCTTCTTGAAACACTGTAAAATATAGAAAAACCATTAAAAAGTTTTAAATCGTCGTATTACACTAAAAATCATTGAAAAACCCTAAAAAATTGTCAAATCGTCGTAAAACAGTGAAAATGCCAGAAAAACCTTATACGAGCGTTAAATCGTCGTAAAACAGTGAAAATACCAGAAAAACCTTATAAGAGCGTTAAATCGTCGTTAAACAGTGAAAATACCAGAAAAACCTTATAAGAGCGTTAAATCGTCCTCAAACGCTGTAAAATATAGAAAAACCATTAAAAAGTGTTTGATCGTCGTATTTCATTGAAAATCATTAAAAAACTCTTACAATTTGTCACATTATCGTAAAACAGTGAAAATACCACAAAAACCTTATACGAGCGTTTAATCGTCGTAAAACAGTGAAAATACCAGAAAAACCTAAGAAGTGCGTCAAATCGTCGTAAAACAGTGAAAATACCAGAAAAACCTTATAAGAGCGTTAAATCGTCGTTAAACAGTGTATATACCAGAAAAACCTTATAAGAGCGTTAAATCATCTTAAAACGCTGTAAAATATAGAAAAACCATTAAAAAGTGATAAATCGTCGTATTACACTAATAATCATTGAAAAACCATAAAAATTTGTCAAATCGTCGTAAAACAGTGAAAATACCAGATAAACCTTATAAGAGCGTTAAATCTTCTTGAAACACTGTAAAATATAGAAAAACCATAAAAAAGTGTTAAATCGTCGTATTACACTAAAAATCATTGAAAAACCCTAAAAAATTGTCAAATCGTCGAAAAACAGTGAAAATGCCAGAAAAACCTTATACGAGCGTTAAATCGTCGTTAAACAGTGAAAATACCAGAAAAACCTTATAAGAGCGTTAAATCGTCGTAAAACAGTGTAAATACCAGAAAAACCTTATAAGAGCGTCAAGTCGTCGTTAAACAGTGAAAATACCAGAAAAACCTCATAAGATCGTTAAATCGACGTAAAACAGTTAAAATACCAGAAAAACCTTATAAGAGCGTTAAATCATCTTAAAACGCTGTAAAATATAGAAAAACCATTAAAAAGTGATCGATCGTCGTATTACACTAATAATCATTAGAAAACCCTAAAAATTTGTCAAATCGTCGTAAAACAGTGAAAATACCAGAAAAACCTTATAAGAGCGTTAAATCATCTGAAAACGCTGTAAAATATAGAAAAACCATTAAAAAGTGATAAATCGTCGTATTACACTAATAATCATTGAAAAACCCTAAAAATTTGTCAAATCGACGTAAAACAGTTAAAATACCAGATAAACCTTATAAGAGCGTTAAATCGTCTTAAAACACTGTAAAATATAGAAAAACCATTAAAAAGTGTTAAATCGTCGTATTACACTAAAAATCATTGAAAAACCCTAAAAAATTGTCAAATCGTTGTAAAATAGTGAAAATGCCAGAAAAACCTTATACGAGCGTTAAATCGTCGTAAAACAGTGTAAATACCAGAAAAACCTTATAAGAGCGTCAAGTCGTCGTTTAACAGTGAAAATACCAGAAAAACCTTATAAGAGCGTTAAATCGACGTAAAACAGTTAAAATACCAGAAAAACCTTATAAGAGCGTTTAATCGTCGTAAAACAGTGAAAATACCAGAAAAACCTTATAAGAGCGTCAAATCGTCGTAAAACAGTGTAAATACCAGAAAAACCTTATAAGAGCGTCAAATCGTCGTTAAACAGTGAAAATACCAGAGAATCCTTATAAGAGCGTTAAATCGTCGAAAAACAGTGAAAATACCAGAAAAACCTTATAAGAGCGTCAAATCGTCGTAAAACAGTGTAAATACCAGAAAAACCTTATAAGAGCGTTAAATCGTCCTCAAACGCTGTAAAATATAGAAAAACCATTAAAAAGTGTTTGATCGTCGTATTTCACTGAAAATCATTAAAAAACTCTTACAATTTGTCACATTGTCGCAAAACAGTGAAAATACCACAAAAACCTTATACGAGCGTTTAATCGTCGTGAAACAGTGAAAATACCAGAAAAACCTAAGAAGAGCGTCAAATCGTCGTAAAACAGTGAAAATACCAGAAAAACCTTATAAGAGCGTTAAATCGTCTTAAACAGTGTAAATACCAGAAAAACCTAAGAAGAGCGTCAAATCGTCGTAAAACAGTTAAAATACCAGAAAAACCTTATAAGAGCGTTAAATCATCTTAAAACGCTGTAAAATATAGAAAAACCCTTAAAAAGTGATAAATCGTCGTATTATACTAATAATCATTGAAAAACCCTAAGCATTTCTCAAATCGTCAAAAAACAGTGAAAATACCAGAAAAACCTAATAAGAGCGTTAAATCGTCCTCAAACGCTGTAAAATATAGAAAAACCATTAAAAAGTGTTATATCGTCGTATTACACTAAAAATCATTGAAAAACCCTTCAAATTTGTCAAATCGTCGTTAAACAGTGAAAATACCAGACGCCTTATAAGAGCGTTAAATCGTCGTAAAACAGTGAAAATACCAGAACAACCTTATAAGAGCGTTAAATCGTCTAAAAACGCTGTAAAATATAGAAAAACCATTAAAAAGTGTTAAATCGTCGTATTACACTAAAAATCATTGAAAAACACTTAAAATTTGTCAAACCGTCGTAAAACAGTGAAAATTTCAGATAAACCTTACAAGAGCGTTTTATCGTCGTAAAACAGTTAAAATACCAGAAAAACCTTATAAGAGCGTTAAATCGTCGTAAAACAGTGAAAATACCAGAAAAACCTTATAAGAGCGTTAATTTGTCTTAAAACGCTGTAAAATATAGAAAAACCATTAAAAAGTGTTAAATCGTCGTATCAAACTAAAAATCGTTGAAAAACCCTTAATATTGGTCAAATCGACGTAAAACAGTTAAAATACCAGAAAAACCTTATAAGAGCGTTTAATCGTCGTAAAACAGTGAAAATACCAGAAAAACCTTATAAGAGCGTTAAATCGACGTAAAACAGTTAAAATACCAGAAAAACCTTATAAGAGCGTTTAATCGTCGTAAAACAGTGAAAATACCAGAAAAACCTTATAAGAGCGTCAAATCGTCGTAAAACAGTGTAAATACCAGAAAAACCTTATAAGAGCGTCAAATCGTCGTTAAACAGTGAAAATACCAGAGAATCCTTATAAGAGCGTTAAATCGTCGAAAAACAGTGAAAATACCAGAAAAACCTTATAAGAGCGTCAAATCGTCGTAAAACAGTGTAAATACCAGAAAAACCTTATAAGAGCGTTAAATCGTCCTCAAACGCTGTAAAATATAGAAAAACCATTAAAAAGTGTTTGATCGTCGTATTTCACTGAAAATCATTAAAAAACTCTTACAATTTGTCACATTGTCGCAAAACAGTGAAAATACCACAAAAACCTTATACGAGCCTTTAATCGTCGTGAAACAGTGAAAATACCAGAAAAACCTAAGAAGAGCGTCAAATCGTCTTAAACAGTGTAAATACCAGAAAAACCTAAGAAGAGCGTCAAATCGTCGTAAAACAGTTAAAATACCAGAAAAACCTTATAAGAGCGTTAAATCATCTTAAAACGCTGTAAAATATAGAAAAACCCTTAAAAAGTGATAAATCGTCGTATTATACTAATAATCATTGAAAAACCCTAAGCATTTCTCAAATCGTCAAAAAACAGTGAAAATACCAGAAAAACCTAATAAGAGCGTAAAATCGTCCTCAAACGCTGTAAAATATAGAAAAACCATTAAAAAGTGTTATATCGTCGTATTACACTAAAAATCATTGAAAAACCCTTCAAATTTGTCAAATCGTCGTTAAACAGTGAAAATACCAGAAAAACCTTATAAGAGCGTTAAATCGTCGTAAAACAGTGAAAATACCAGAACAACCTTATAAGAGCGTTAAATCGTCTAAAAACGCTGTAAAATATAGAAAAACCATTAAAAAGTGTTAAATCGTCGTATTACACTAAAAATCATTGAAAAACACTTAAAATTTGTCAAACCGTCGTAAAACAGTGAAAATTACAGATAAACCTTACAAGAGCGTTTTATCGTCGTAAAACAGTGAAAATACCAGAAAAACCTTATAAGAGCGTTAAATCGTCGTTAAACAGTTAAAATACCAGAAAAACCTTATAAGAGCGTTAAATCGTCGTAAAACAGTGAAAATACCAGAAAAACCTTATAAGAGCGTTAATTTGTCTTAAAACGCTGTAAAATATAGAAAAACCATTAAAAAGTGTTCAATCGTCGTATTAAACTAAAAATCGTTGAAAAACCCTTAATATTGGTCAAATCGACGTAAAACAGTTAAAATACCAGAAAAACCTTATAAGAGCGTTTAATCGTCGTAAAACAGTGAAAATACCAGAAAAAACCTTATAAGAGCGTTAAATCGACGTAAAACAGTTAAAATACCAGAAAAACCTTATAAGAGCGTTTAATCGTCGTAAAACAGTGAAAATACCAGAAAAACCTTATAAGAGCGTCAAATCGTCGTAAAACAGTGTAAATACCAGAAAAACCTTATAAGAGCGTCAAATCGTCGTTAAACAGTGAAAATACCAGAGAATCCTTATAAGAGCGTTAAATCGTCGAAAAACAGTGAAAATACCAGAAAAACCTTATAAGAGCGTCAAATCGTCGTAAAACAGTGTAAATACCAGAAAAACCTTATAAGAGCGTTAAATCGTCCTCAAACGCTGTAAAATATAGAAAAACCATTAAAAAGTGTTTGATCGTCGTATTTCACTGAAAATCATTAAAAAACTCTTACAATTTGTCACATTGTCGCAAAACAGTGAAAATACCACAAAAACCTTATACGAGCGTTTAATCGTCGTGAAACAGTGAAAATACCAGAAAAACCTAAGAAGAGCGTCAAATCGTCGTAAAACAGTGAAAATACCAGAAAAACCTTATAAGAGCGTTAAATCGTCTTAAACAGTGTAAATACCAGAAAAACCTAAGAAGAGCGTCAAATCGTCGTAAAACAGTTAAAATACCAGAAAAACCTTATAAGAGCGTTAAATCATCTTAAAACGCTGTAAAATATAGAAAAACCCTTAAAAAGTGATAAATCGTCGTATTATACTAATAATCATTGAAAAACCCTAAGCATTTCTCAAATCGTCAAAAAACAGTGAAAATACCAGAAAAACCTAATAAGAGCGTTAAATCGTCCTCAAACGCTGTAAAATATAGAAAAACCATTAAAAAGTGTTATATCGTCGTATTACACTAAAAATCATTGAAAAACCCTTCAAATTTGTCAAATCGTCGTTAAACAGTGAAAATACCAGAAAAACCTTATAATAGCGTTAAATCGTCGTAAAACAGTGAAAATACCAGAACAACCTTATAAGAGCGTTAAATCGTCTAAAAACGCTGTAAAATATAGAAAAACCATTAAAAAGTGTTAAATCGTCGTATTACACTAAAAATCATTGAAAAACACTTAAAATTTGTCAAACCGTCGTAAAACAGTGAAAATTTCAGATAAACCTTACAAGAGCGTTTTATCGTCGTAAAACAGTGAAAATACCAGAAAAACCTTATAAGAGCGTTAAATCGTCGTTAAACAGTTAAAATACCAGAAAAACCTTATAAGAGCGTTAAATCGTCGTAAAACAGTGAAAATACCAGAAAAACCTTATAAGAGCGTTAATTTGTCTTAAAACGCTGCAAAATATAGAAAAACCATTAAAAAGTGTTAAATCGTCGTATTAAACTAAAAATCGTTGAAAAACCCTATATATTGGTCAAATCGACGTAAAACAGTTAAAATACCAGAAAAACCTTATAAGAGCGTTTAATCGTCGTAAATCAGTGAAAATACCAGAAAAACCTTATAAGAGCGTCAAATCGTCGTAAAACAGTGTAAAAACCAGAAAAACCTTATAAGAGCGATAAATCGTCGTAAAACAGTGAAAATACCAGAAAAACCTTATAAGAGCGTTAAATCGTCGTAAAACAGTGTAAATACCAGAAAAACCTTATAAGAGCGTCAAGTCGTCGTTAAACAGTGAAAATACCAGAAAAACCTTATAAGAGCGTTAAATCGACGTAAAACAGTTAAAATACCAGAAAAACCTTATAAGAGCGTTAAATCATCTTAAAACGCTGTAAAATATAGAAAAACCATTAAAAAGTGATAAATCGTCGTATTGCACTAATAATCATTGAAAAAACCCTAAAAATTTGTCAAATCGTCGTAAAACAGTGAAAATACCAGAAAAACCTTATAAGAGCGTTAAATCATCTTAAAACGCTGTAAAATATAGAAAAACCATTAAAAAGTGATAAATCGTCGTATTACACTAATAATCATTGAAAAACCATAAAAATTTGTCAAATCGTCGTAAAACAGTGAAAATACCAGATAAACCTTATAAGAGCGTTAAATCTTCTTGAAACACTGTAAAATATAGAAAAACCATTAAAAAGTTTTAAATCGTCGTATTACACTAAAAATCATTGAAAAACCCTAAAAAATTTTCAAATCGTCGTAAAACAGTGAAAATGCCAGAAAAACCTTATACGAGCGTTAAATCGACGTAAAACAGTGAAAATACCAGAAAAACCTTATAAGAGCGTTAAATCGTCGTTAAACAGTGAAAATACCAGAAAAACCTTATAAGAGCGTTAAATCGTCCTCAAACGCTGTAAAATATAGAAAAACCATTAAAAGTGTTTGATCGTCGTATTTCACTGAAAAACATTAAAAAACTCTTACAATTTGTCACATTATCGTAAAACAGTGAAAATACCACAAAAACCTTATACGAGCGTTTAATCGTCGTAAAACAGTGAAAATACCAGAAAAACCTAAGAAGTGCGTCAAATCGTCGTAAAACAGTGAAAATACCAGAAAAACCTTATAAGAGCGTTAAATCGTCGTTAAACAGTGTATATACCAGAAAAACCTTATAAGAGCGTCAAATCGTCGTTAAACAGTAAAAATACCAGAGAAACCTTATAAGAGCGTTAAATCGTCGAAAAACAGTGAAAATACCAGAAAAACCTTATGCGAGCGTTAAATCGTCGTAAAACAGTGAAAATACCAGAAAATTCTTATAAGAGCGTAAAATCGTCGTAAAACAGTGAAAATACCAGAAAATTCTTATAAGAGCGTTAAATCGTCGTAAAACAGTGAAAATACCAGAAAAACCTTACAAGAGCGTTAAATCGTCGTAAAACAGTGTTTATACCAGAAAAACCTTATAACAGCGTCAAGTCGTCGTTAAACAGTGAAAATACCAGAAAAACCTTATAAGAGCGTTAAATCGACGTAAAACAGTTAAAATACCAGAAAAACCTTATAAGAGCGTTAAATCATCTTAAAACGCTGTAAAATATAGAAAAACCATTAAAAAGTGATAAATCGTCGTATTACACTAATAATCATTGAAAAACCCTAAAAATTTGTCAAATCGTCGTAAAACAGTGAAAATACCAGAACAACCTTATAAGAGCGTTAAATCGTCTAAAAACGCTGTTAAATATAGAAAAACCATTAAAAAGTGTTAAATCGTCGTATTACACTAAAAATCATTGAAAAACCCTTAAAATTTGTCAAACCGTCGTAAAAACAGTGAAAATACCAGATAAACCTTACAAGAGCGTTTTATCGTCGTAAAACAGTGAAAATACCCGAAAAACCTTATAAGAGCGTTAAATCGTCGTAAAACAGTGAAAATACCAGATAAACCTTATCAGAGCGTTAAATCGTCTTAAAACGCTGTAAAATATAGAAAAACCATTAAAAATTGTTAAATCGTCGTTAAACAGTGAAAATACCAGAGAATCCTTATAAGAGCGTTAAATCGACGTAAAACAGTTAAAATACCAGATAAACCTTATAAGAGCGTTAAATCATCTTAAAACGCTGTAAAATATAGAAAAACCATTAAAAAGTGATAAATCGTCGTATTACACTAATAATCATTGAAAAACCATAAAAATTTGTCAAATCGTCGTAAAACAGTGAAAATACCAGATAAACCTAATAAGAGTGTTAAATCTTCTTGAAACACTGTAAAATATAGAAAAACCATTAAAAAGTGTAAAATCGTTGTATTACACTAAAAATCATTGAAAAACCATTAAAATTTGTCAAACCGTCGTAAAACAGTGAAAATACCAGATAAACCTTACAAGAGCGTTTTATCGTCGTAAAACAGTGAAAATACCAGAAAAACCTTATAAGAGCGTCAAATCGTCGTAAAACAGTGAAAATACCAGAAAAACCTTATAAGAGCGTCAAATCGTCGTAAAACAGTGTAAATACCAGAAAAACCTTATAAGAGCGTTAAATCGTCCTCAAACGCTGTAAAATATAGAAAAACCATTAAAAAGTGTTTGATCGTCGTATTTCACTGAAAATCATTAAAAAACTCTTACAATTTGTCACATTGTCGCAAAACAGTGAAAATACCACAAAAACCTTATGCGAGCGTTTAATCGTCGTGAAACAGTGAAAATACCAGAAAAACCTAAGAAGAGCGTCAAATCGTCGTAAAACAGTGAAAATACCAGAAAAACCTTATAAGAGCGTTAAATCGTCTTAAACAGTGTAAATACCAGAAAAACCTAAGAAGAGCGTCAAATCGTCGTAAAACAGTTAAAATTCAGAAAAACCTTATAAGAGCGTTAAATCATCTTAAAACGCTGTAAAATATAGAAAAACCCTTAAAAAGTGATAAATCGTCGTATTATACTAATAATCATTGAAAAACCCTAAGCATTTCTCAAATCGTCAAAAAACAGTGAAAATACCAGAAAAACCTAATAAGAGCGTTAAATCGTCCTCAAACGCTGTAAAATATAGAAAAACCATTAAAAAGTGTTATATCGTCGTATTACACTAAAAATCATTGAAAAACCCTTCAAATTTGTCAAATCGTCGTTAAACAGTGAAAATATTAGAAAAACCTTATAAGAGCGTTAAATCGTCGTAAAACAGTGAAAATACCAGAACAACCTTATAAGAGCGTTAAATCGTCTAAAAACGCTGTAAAATATAGAAAAACCATTAAAAAGTGTTAAATCGTCGTATTACACTAAAAATCATTGAAAAACACTTAAAATTTGTCAAACCGTCGTAAAACAGTGAAAATTTCAGATAAACCTTACAAGAGCGTTTTATCGTCGTAAAACAGTGAAAATACCAGAAAAACCTTATAAGAGCGTAAAATCGTCGTTAAACAGTTAAAATACCAGAAAAACCTTATAAGAGCGTTAAATCGTCGTAAAACAGTGAAAATGCCAGAAAAACCTTATAAGAGCGTAAATTTGTCTTAAAACGCTGTAAAATATAGAAAAACCATTAAAAAGTGTTAAATCGTCGTATTAAACTAAAAATCGTTGAAAAACCCTTAATATTGGTCAAATCGACGTAAAACAGTTAAAATACCAGAAAAACCTTATAAGAGCGTTTAATCGTCGTAAAACAGTGAAAATACCAGAAAAACCTTATAAGAGCGTCAAATCGTCGTAAAACAGTGTTAAAACCAGAAAAACCTTATAAGAGCGATAAATCGTCGTAAAACAGTGAAAATACCAGATAAACCTTATAAGAGCGTTAAATCTTCTTGAAACACTGTAAAATATAGAAAAACCATTAAAAAGTGTTAAATCGTCGTATTACACTAAAAATCATTGAAAAACACTTAAAATTTGTCAAACCGTCGTAAAACAGTGAAAATTTCAGATAAACCTTACAAGAGCGTTTTATCGTCGTAAAACAGTGAAAATACCAGAAAAACCTTATAAGAGCGTTAAATCGTCGTTAAACAGTTAAAATACCAGAAAAACCTTATAAGAGCGTTAAATCGTCGTAAAACAGTGAAAATGCCAGAAAAACCTTATAAGAGCGTTAATTTGTCTTAAAACGCTGTAAAATATAGAAAAACCATTAAAAAGTGTTAAATCGTCGTATTAAACTAAAAATCGTTGAAAAACCCTTAATATTGGTCAAATCGACTTAAAACAGTTAAAATACCAGAAAAACCTTATAAGAGCGTTTAATCGTCGTAAAACAGTGAAAATACCAGAAAAACCTTATAAGAGCGTCAAATCGTCGTAAAACAGTGTTAAAACCAGAAAAACCTTATAAGAGCGATAAATCGTCGTAAAACAGTGAAAATACCAGATAAACCTTATAAGAGCGTTAAATCTTCTTGAAACACTGTAAAATATAGAAAAACCATTAAAAAGTTTTAAATCGTCGTATTACACTAAAAATCATTGAAAAACCCTAAAAAATTGTCAAATCGTCGTAAAACAGTGAAAATGCCAGAAAAACCTTATACGAGCGTTAAATCGTCGTAAAACAGTGAAAATACCAGAAAAACCTTATAAGAGCGTTAAATCGTCGTTAAACAGTGAAAATAACAGAAAAACCTTATAAGAGCGTTTAATCGTCGTAAAACAGTGAAAATACCAGAAAAACCTTAGAAGAGCGTTAAATCGTCGAAAAACAGTGAAAATACCAGAAAAACCTTATGCGAGCGTAAAATCGTCGTAAAACAGTGAAAATACCAGAAAAACCTTATAAGAGCGTTAAATCGTCGTAAAACAGTGAAAATACCACAAAAACCTTACAAGAGCGTTAAATCTTCGTAAAACAGTGAAAATACCAGAAAAACCTTATAAGAGCGTCAAGTCGTTGTTAAACAGTGAAAATACCAGAAAAACCTTATAAGAGCGTTAAATCGACGTAAAACAGTTAAAATACCAGAAAAACCTTATAAGAGCGTTTAATCGACGTAAAACAGTTAAGATACCAGAAAAACCTTATAAGAGCGTTTAATCGTCGTAAAACAGTGAAAATACCAGAACAACCTTATAAGAGCGTTAAATCGTCGAAAAACGCTGTCAAATATAGAAAAACCATTAAAAAGTGTTAAATCGTCGTATTACAGTAAAAATCATTGAAAAACACTTAAAATTTGTCAAACCGTCGTAAAACAGTGAAAATTTCTGATAAACCTAACAAGAGCGTTTTATCGTCGTAAAACAGTGAAAATACCAGAAAAACCTTATAAGAGCGTTAAATCGTCGTAAAACAGTGAAAATACCAGAAAAACCCTATTAGAGCGTTAAATCGTCGTTAAACAGTGTATATACCAGAAAAACCTTATAAGAGCGTCAAATCGTCGTTAAACAGTGAAAATACCAGAGAAACCTTATAAGAGCGTTAAATCGTCGAAAAACAGTGAAAATACCAGAAAAACCTTATGCGAGCGTTAAATCGTCGTAAAACAGTGAAAATACCAGAAAAACCTTAAAAGAGCGTTAAATCGTCGTTAAACAGTGAAAATACCAGAAAAACCTTACAAGAGCGTTAAATCGTCGTAAAACAGTGTAAATACCAGAAAAACCTTATAAGAGCGTCAAATCGACGTAAAACAGTTAAAATACCAGAAAAACCTTATAAGAGCGTTATATCATCTTAAAACGCTGTAAAATATAGAAAAACCATTAAAAAGTGTTAAATCGTCGTATTACACTAAAAATCATTGAAAAACACTTAAAATTTGTCAAACCGTCGTAAAACAGTGAAAATTTCAGATAAACCTTACAAGAGCGTTTTATCGTCGTAAAACAGTGAAAATACCAGAAAAACCTTATAAGAGCGTTAAATAGTCGTAAAACAGTGAAAATACCAGAAAAACCTTAAAAGAGCGTTAAATCGTCGTAAAACAGTGTAAGAACCAGAAAAACCTTATAAGAGCGTCAAGTCGTCGTTAAACAGTGAAAATACCAGAAAAACCTTATAAGAGCGTTAAATCGACGTAAAACAGTGAAAATACCAGAAAAACCTAATAAGAGCGTTTAATCGACGTAAAACAGTTAAGATACCAGAAAAACCTTATAAGAGCGTTAAATCGTCGTAAAACAGTGAAAATACCAGAACAACCTTATAAGAGCGTTAAATCGTCTAAAAACGCTGTAAAATATAGAAAAACCATTAAAAAGTGTTAAATCGTCGTATTACACTAAAAATCATTGAAAAACACTTAAAATTTGTCAAACCGTCGTAAAACAGTGAAAATTTCAGATAAACCTTACAAGAGCGTTTTATCGTCGTAAAACAGTGAAAATACCAGAAAAACCTTATAAGAGCGTTAAATCGTCGTTAAACAGTTAAAATACCAGAAAAACCTTATAAGAGCGTTAAATCGTCGTAAAACAGTGAAAATACCAGAAAAACCTTATAAGAGCGTTAATTTGTCTTAAAACGCTGCAAAATATAGAAAAACCATTAAAAAGTGTTAAATCGTCGTATTAAACTAAAAATCGTTGAAAAACCCTTAATATTGGTCAAATCGACGTAAAACAGTTAAAATACCAGAAAAACCTTATAAGAGCGTTTAATCGTCGTAAAACAGTGAAAATACCAGAAAAACCTTATAAGAGCGTCAAATCGTCGTAAAACAGTGTAAAAACCAGAAAAACCTTATAAGAGCGATAAATCGTCGTAAAACAGTGAAAATACCAGAAAAACCTTATAAGAGCGTTAAATCGTCGTAAAACAGTGTAAATACCAGAAAAACCTTATAAGAGCGTCAAGTCGTCGTTAAACAGTGAAAATACCAGAAAAACCTTATAAGAGCGTTAAATCGACGTAAAACAGTTAAAATACCAGAAAAACCTTATAAGAGCGTTAAATCATCTTAAAACGCTGTAAAATATAGAAAAACCATTAAAAAGTGATAAATCGTCGTATTGCACTAATAATCATTGAAAAACCCTAAAAATTTGTCAAATCGTCGTAAAACAGTGAAAATACCAGAAAAACCTTATAAGAGCGTTAAATCATCTTAAAACGCTGTAAAATATAGAAAAACCATTAAAAAGTGATAAATCGTCGTATTACACTAATAATCATTGAAAAACCATAAAAATTTGTCAAATCGTCGTAAAACAGTGAAAATACCAGATAAACCTTATAAGAGCGTTAAATCTTCTTGAAACACTGTAAAATATAGAAAAACCATTAAAAAGTTTTAAATCGTCGTATTACACTAAAAATCATTGAAAAACCCTAAAAAATTGTCAAATCGTCGTTAAACAGTGAAAATGCCAGAAAAACCTTATACGAGCGTTAAATCGTCGTAAAACAGTGAAAATACCAGAAAAACCTTATAAGAGCGTTAAATCGTCGTAAAACAGTGAAAATACCAGAAAAACCTTATAAGAGCGTTAATTTGTCTTAAAACGCTGTAAAATATAGAAAAACCATTAAAAAGTGTTAAATCGTCGTATTAAACTAAAAATCGTTGAAAAACCCTTAATATTGGTCAAATCGACGTAAAACAGTTAAAATACCAGAAAAACCTTATAAGAGCGTTTAATTGTCGTAAAACAGTGAAAATACCAGAAAAACCTTATAAGAGCGTCAAATCGTCGTAAAACAGTGTAAAAACCAGAAAAACCTTATAAGAGCGATAAATCGTCGTAAAACAGTGAAAATACCAGAAAAACCTTATAAGAGCGTTAAATCGTCGTAAAACAGTGTAAATACCAGAAAAACCTTATAAGAGCGTCAAGTCGTCGTTAAACAGTGAAAATACCAGAAAAACCTTATAAGAGCGTTAAATCGACGTAAAACAGTTAAAATACCAGAAAAACCTTATAAGAGCGTTAAATCATCTTAAAACGCTGTAAAATATAGAAAAACCATTAAAAAGTGATAAATCGTCGTATTACACTAATAATCACTGAAAAACCATAAAAATTTGTCAAATCGTCGTAAAACAGTGAAAATACCAGATAAACCTTATAAGAGCGTTAAATCTTCTTGAAACACTGTAAAATATAGAAAAACCATTAAAAAGTTTTAAATCGTCGTATTACACTAAAAATCATTGAAAAACCCTAAAAAATTGTCAAATCGTCGTTAAACAGTGAAAATGCCAGAAAAACCTTATACGAGCGTTAAATCGTCGTAAAACAGTGAAAATACCAGAAAAACCTAAGAAGTGCGTCAAATCGTCGTAAAACAGTGAAAATACCAGAAAAACCTTATAAGAGCGTTAAATCGTCGTAAAACAGTGTATATACCAGAAAAACCTTATAAGAGCGTCAAATCGTCGTTAAACAGTAAAAATACCAGAGAAACCTTATAAGAGCGTTAAATCGTCGAAAAACAGTGAAAATACCAGAAAAACCTTATGCGAGCGTTAAATCGTCGTAAAACAGTGAAAATACCAGAAAATTCTTATAAGAGCGTAAAATCGTCGTAAAACAGTGAAAATACCAGAAAATTCTTATAAGAGCGTTAAATTGTCGTAAAACAGTGAAAATACCAGAAAAACCTTACAAGAGCGGTAAATCGTCGTAAAACAGTGTTTATACCAGAAAAACCTTATAAGAGCGTCAAGTCGTCGTTAAACAGTGAAAATACCAGAACAACCTTATAAGAGCGTTAAATCGTCTAAAAACACTGTAAAATATAGAAAAACCATTAAAAAGTGTTAAATCGTCGTATTATACTAAAAATCATTGAAAAACCCTAAAAAATTGTCAAATCGTTGTAAAATAGTGAAAATGCCAGAAAAACCTTATACGAGCGTTAAATCGTCGTAAAACAGTGTAAATACCAGAAAAACCTTATAAGAGCGTCAAGTCGTCGTTTAACAGTGAAAATACCAGAAAAACCTTATAAGAGCGTTAAATCGACGTAAAACAGTGTAAATACCAGAAAAACCTTATAAGAGCGTCAAATCGTCGTTAAACAGTGACAATACCAGAGAATCCTTATAAGAGCGTTAAATCGTCGAAAAACAGTGAAAATACCAGAAAAACCTTATAAGAGCGTCAAATCGTCGTAAAACAGTGTAAATACCAGAAAAACCTTATAAGAGCGTTAAATCGCCCTCAAACGCTGTAAAATATAGAAAAACCATTAAAAAGTGTTTGATCGTCGTATTTCACTGAAAATCATTAAAAAACTCTTACAATTTGTCACATTGTCGCAAAACAGTGAAAATACCACAAAAACCTTATACGAGCGTTTAATCGTCGTGAAACAGTGAAAATACCAGAAAAACCTAAGAAGAGCGTCAAATCGTCGTAAAACAGTGAAAATACCAGAAAAACCTTATAAGAGCGTTAAATCGTCTTAAACAGTGTAAATACCAGAAAAACCTAAGAAGAGCGTCAAATCGTCGTAAAACAGTGAAAATACCAGATAAACCTTATAAGAGCGTTAAATCTTCTTGAAACACTGTAAAATATAGAAAAACCATTAAAAAGTTTTAAATCGTCGTATTACACTAAAAATCATTGAAAAACCCTAAAAAATTGTCAAATCGTCGTTAAACAGTGAAAATGCCAGAAAAACCTTATACGAGCGTTAAATCGTCGTAAAACAGTGAAAATACCAGAAAAACCTTATAAGAGCGTTAAATCGTCGTAAAACAGTGAAAATACCAGAAAAACCTTATAAGAGCGTTAATTTGTCTTAAAACGCTGTAAAATATAGAAAAACCATTAAAAAGTGTTAAATCGTCGTATTAAATTAAAAATCGTTGAAAAACCCTTAATATTGGTCAAATCGACGTAAAACAGTTAAAATACCAGAAAAACCTTATAAGAGCGTTTAATTGTCGTAAAACAGTGAAAATACCAGAAAAACCTTATAAGAGCGTCAAATCGTCGTAAAACAGTGTAAAAACCAGAAAAACCTTATAAGAGCGATAAATCGTCGTAAAACAGTGAAAATACCAGAAAAACCTTATAAGAGCGTTAAATCGTCGTAAAACAGTGTAAATACCAGAAAAACCTTATAAGAGCGTCAAGTCGTCGTTAAACAGTGAAAATACCAGAAAAACCTTATAAGAGCGTTAAATCGACGTAAAACAGTTAAAATACCAGAAAAACCTTTTAAGAGCGTTAAATCATCTTAAAACGCTGTAAAATATAGAAAAACCATTAAAAAGTGATAAATCGTCGTATTGCACTAATAATCATTGAAAAACCCTAAAAATTTGTCAAATCGTCGTAAAACAGTGAAAATACCAGAAAAACCTTATAAGAGCGTTAAATCATCTTAAAACGCTGTAAAATATAGAAAAACCATTAAAAAGTGATAAATCGTCGTATTACACTAATAATCACTGAAAAACCATAAAAATTTGTCAAATCGTCGTAAAACAGTGAAAATACCAGATAAACCTTATAAGAGCGTTAAATCTTCTTGAAACACTGTAAAATATAGAAAAACCATTAAAAAGTTTTAAATCGTCGTATTACACTAAAAATCATTGAAAAACCCTAAAAAATTGTCAAATCGTCGTTAAACAGTGAAAATGCCAGAAAAACCTTATACGAGCGTTAAATCGTCGTAAAACAGTGAAAATACCAGAAAAACCTAAGAAGTGCGTCAAATCGTCGTAAAACAGTGAAAATACCAGAAAAACCTTATAAGAGCGTTAAATCGTCGTTAAACAGTGTATATACCAGAAAAACCTTATAAGAGCGTCAAATCGTCGTTAAACAGTAAAAATACCAGAGAAACCTTATAAGAGCGTCAAGTCGTCGTTTAACAGTGAAAATACCAGAAAAACCTTATAAGAGCGTCAAATCGTCGTAAAACAGTGTAAAAACCAGAAAAACCTTATAAGAGCGATAAATCGTCGTAAAACAGTGAAAATACCAGAAAAACCTTATAAGAGCGTTAAATCGTCGTAAAACAGTGTAAATACCAGAAAAACCTTATAAGAGCGTCAAGTCGTCGTTAAACAGTGAAAATACCAGAAAAACCTTATCAGAGCGTTAAATCGTCTTAAAACGCTGTAAAATATAGAAAAACCATTAAAAATTGTTAAATCGTCGTTAAACAGTGAAAATACCAGAGAATCCTTATAAGAGCGTTAAATCGACGTAAAACAGTTAAAATACCAGATAAACCTTATAAGAGCGTTAAATCATCTTAAAACGCTGTAAAATATAGAAAAACCATTAAAAAGTGATAAATCGTCGTATTACACTAATAATCATTGAAAAACCATAAAAATTTGTCAAATCGTCGTAAAACAGTGAAAATACCAGATAAACCTAATAAGAGTGTTAAATCTTCTTGAAACACTGTAAAATATAGAAAAACCATTAAAAAGTGTAAAATCGTTGTATTACACTAAAAATCATTGAAAAACCATTAAAATTTGTCAAACCGTCGTAAAACAGTGAAAATACCAGATAAACCTTACAAGAGCGTTTTATCGTCGTAAAACAGTGAAAATACCAGAAAAACCTTATAAGAGCGTCAAATCGTCGTAAAACAGTGAAAATACCAGAAAAACCTTATAAGAGCGTCAAATCGTCGTAAAACAGTGTAAATACCAGAAAAACCTTATAAGAGCGTTAAATCGTCCTCAAACGCTGTAAAATATAGAAAAACCATTAAAAAGTGTTTGATCGTCGTATTTCACTGAAAATCATTAAAAAACTCTTACAATTTGTCACATTGTCGCAAAACAGTGAAAATACCACAAAAACCTTATGCGAGCGTTTAATCGTCGTGAAACAGTGAAAATACCAGAAAAACCTAAGAAGAGCGTCAAATCGTCGTAAAACAGTGAAAATACCAGAAAAACCTTATAAGAGCGTTAAATCGTCTTAAACAGTGTAAATACCAGAAAAACCTAAGAAGAGCGTCAAATCGTCGTAAAACAGTTAAAAATTCAGAAAAACCTTATAAGAGCGTTAAATCATCTTAAAACGCTGTAAAATATAGAAAAACCCTTAAAAAGTGATAAATCGTCGTATTATACTAATAATCATTGAAAAACCCTAAGCATTTCTCAAATCGTCAAAAAACAGTGAAAATACCAGAAAAACCTAATAAGAGCGTTAAATCGTCCTCAAACGCTGTAAAATATAGAAAAACCATTAAAAAGTGTTATATCGTCGTATTACACTAAAAATCATTGAAAAACCCTTCAAATTTGTCAAATCGTCGTTAAACAGTGAAAATATTAGAAAAACCTTATAAGAGCGTTAAATCGTCGTAAAACAGTGAAAATACCAGAACAACCTTATAAGAGCGTTAAATCGTCTAAAAACGCTGTAAAATATAGAAAAACCATTAAAAAGTGTTAAATCGTCGTATTACACTAAAAATCATTGAAAAACACTTAAAATTTGTCAAACCGTCGTAAAACAGTGAAAATTTCAGATAAACCTTACAAGAGCGTTTTATCGTCGTAAAACAGTGAAAATACCAGAAAAACCTTATAAGAGCGTAAAATCGTCGTTAAACAGTTAAAATACCAGAAAAACCTTATAAGAGCGTTAAATCGTCGTAAAACAGTGAAAATGCCAGAAAAACCTTATAAGAGCGTAAATTTGTCTTAAAACGCTGTAAAATATAGAAAAACCATAAAAAGTGTTAAATCGTCGTATTAAACTAAAAATCGTTGAAAAACCCTTAATATTGGTCAAATCGACGTAAAACAGTTAAAATACCAGAAAAACCTTATAAGAGCGTTTAATCGTCGTAAAACAGTGAAAATACCAGAAAAACCTTATAAGAGCGTCAAATCGTCGTAAAACAGTGTTAAAACCAGAAAAACCTTATAAGAGCGATAAATCGTCGTAAAACAGTGAAAATACCAGATAAACCTTATAAGAGCGTTAAATCTTCTTGAAACACTGTAAAATATAGAAAAACCATTAAAAAGTGTTAAATCGTCGTATTACACTAAAAATCATTGAAAAACACTTAAAATTTGTCAAACCGTCGTAAAACAGTGAAAATTTCAGATAAACCTTACAAGAGCGTTTTATCGTCGTAAAACAGTGAAAATACCAGAAAAACCTTATAAGAGCGTTAAATCGTCGTTAAACAGTTAAAATACCAGAAAAACCTTATAAGAGCGTTAAATCGTCGTAAAACAGTGAAAATGCCAGAAAAACCTTATAAGAGCGTTAATTTGTCTTAAAACGCTGTAAAATATAGAAAAACCATTAAAAAGTGTTAAATCGTCGTATTAAACTAAAAATCGTTGAAAAACCCTTAATATTGGTCAAATCGACGTAAAACAGTTAAAATACCAGAAAAACCTTATAAGAGCGTTTAATCGTCGTAAAACAGTGAAAATACCAGAAAAACCTTATAAGAGCGTCAAATCGTCGTAAAACAGTGTTAAAACCAGAAAAACCTTATAAGAGCGATAAATCGTCGTAAAACAGTGAAAATACCAGATAAACCTTATAAGAGCGTTAAATCTTCTTGAAACACTGTAAAATATAGAAAAACCATTAAAAAGTTTTAAATCGTCGTATTACACTAAAAATCATTGAAAAACCCTAAAAAATTGTCAAATCGTCGTAAAACAGTGAAAATGCCAGAAAAACCTTATACGAGCGTTAAATCGTCGTAAAACAGTGAAAATACCAGAAAAACCTTATAAGAGCGTTAAATCGTCGTTAAACAGTGAAAATAACAGAAAAACCTTATAAGAGCGTTTAATCGTCGTAAAACAGTGAAAATACCAGAAAAACCTTAGAAGAGCGTTAAATCGTCGAAAAACAGTGAAAATACCAGAAAAACCTTATGCGAGCGTAAAATCGTCGTAAAACAGTGAAAATACCAGAAAAACCTTATAAGAGCGTTAAATCGTCGTAAAACAGTGAAAATACCACAAAAACCTTACAAGAGCGTTAAATCTTCGTAAAACAGTGAAAATACCAGAAAAACCTTATAAGAGCGTCAAGTCGTTGTTAAACAGTGAAAATACCAGAAAAACCTTATAAGAGCGTTAAATCGACGTAAAACAGTTAAAATACCAGAAAAACCTTATAAGAGCGTTTAATCGACGTAAAACAGTTAAGATACCAGAAAAACCTTATAAGAGCGTTTAATCGTCGTAAAACAGTGAAAATACCAGAACAACCTTATAAGAGCGTTAAATCGTCGAAAAACGCTGTCAAATATAGAAAAACCATTAAAAAGTGTTAAATCGTCGTATTACAGTAAAAATCATTGAAAAACACTTAAAATTTGTCAAACCGTCGTAAAACAGTGAAAATTTCTGATAAACCTAACAAGAGCGTTTTATCGTCGTAAAACAGTGAAAATACCAGAAAAACCTTATAAGAGCGTTAAATCGTCGTAAAACAGTGAAAATACCAGAAAAACCCTATTAGAGCGTTAAATCGTCGTTAAACAGTGTATATACCAGAAAAACCTTATAAGAGCGTCAAATCGTCGTTAAACAGTGAAAATACCAGAGAAACCTTATAAGAGCGTTAAATCGTCGAAAAACAGTGAAAATACCAGAAAAACCTTATGCGAGCGTTAAATCGTCGTAAAACAGTGAAAATACCAGAAAAACCTTAAAAGAGCGTTAAATCGTCGTTAAACAGTGAAAATACCAGAAAAACCTTACAAGAGCGTTAAATCGTCGTAAAACAGTGTAAATACCAGAAAAACCTTATAAGAGCGTCAAATCGACGTAAAACAGTTAAAATACCAGAAAAACCTTATAAGAGCGTTATATCATCTTAAAACGCTGTAAAATATAGAAAAACCATTAAAAAGTGTTAAATCGTCGTATTACACTAAAAATCATTGAAAAACACTTAAAATTTGTCAAACCGTCGTAAAACAGTGAAAATTTCAGATAAACCTTACAAGAGCGTTTTATCGTCGTAAAACAGTGAAAATACCAGAAAAACCTTATAAGAGCGTTAAATAGTCGTAAAACAGTGAAAATACCAGAAAAACCTTAAAAGAGCGTTAAATCGTCGTAAAACAGTGTAAGAACCAGAAAAACCTTATAAGAGCGTCAAGTCGTCGTTAAACAGTGAAAATACCAGAAAAACCTTATAAGAGCGTTAAATCGACGTAAAACAGTGAAAATACCAGAAAAACCTAATAAGAGCGTTTAATCGACGTAAAACAGTTAAGATACCAGAAAAACCTTATAAGAGCGTTAAATCGTCGTAAAACAGTGAAAATACCAGAACAACCTTATAAGAGCGTTAAATCGTCTAAAAACGCTGTAAAATATAGAAAAACCATTAAAAAGTGTTAAATCGTCGTATTACACTAAAAATCATTGAAAAACACTTAAAATTTGTCAAACCGTCGTAAAACAGTGAAAATTTCAGATAAACCTTACAAGAGCGTTTTATCGTCGTAAAACAGTGAAAATACCAGAAAAACCTTATAAGAGCGTTAAATCGTCGTTAAACAGTTAAAATACCAGAAAAACCTTATAAGAGCGTTAAATCGTCGTAAAACAGTGAAAATACCAGAAAAACCTTATAAGAGCGTTAATTTGTCTTAAAACGCTGCAAAATATAGAAAAACCATTAAAAAGTGTTAAATCGTCGTATTAAACTAAAAATCGTTGAAAAACCCTTAATATTGGTCAAATCGACGTAAAACAGTTAAAATACCAGAAAAACCTTATAAGAGCGTTTAATCGTCGTAAAACAGTGAAAATACCAGAAAAACCTTATAAGAGCGTCAAATCGTCGTAAAACAGTGTAAAAACCAGAAAAACCTTATAAGAGCGATAAATCGTCGTAAAACAGTGAAAATACCAGAAAAACCTTATAAGAGCGTTAAATCGTCGTAAAACAGTGTAAATACCAGAAAAACCTTATAAGAGCGTCAAGTCGTCGTTAACCCATTTACGCCTGCCGTGCCCAAACGAGGACGCCTTCAAATCTACCCACCATTTTGTTATTAATGTGGTAAGTTTTGCTAACAGTGCATTATTGTCGAGTTAATTGATGTGTCTTACATTTTATATCAAACATTTTGGATAACACCATTTATAAAAAGTATTTTAGTGTCATAAATAAAGTGAATCTCAGAGTCGCGGTGATTACCAAATGTAAGTATTTTTTTTTATATGTTTACGTTCGTAAATTTTTAATTTTTCTACATAATCTTATTGAACACTTTGTTTACTTTGGAATAAAAATTTGATAAGTTAAAATATATAATTTACTGAACTGTGTACTACTTTTTTTGTTGGTGTCCCCAAATAGGGACAGTGGGCACATAAAGAGTAAAATATTCTTTTTTTTTACAGAGTTTTGACTGCACATAAATATGTCAAAACGGCAATTTGAAGTAAGCGATAACTATCATGGACTCCAGAAGGCCCTTGATGCTATTATGGCAGAAGAGGACTCAGATGTTGAATTTGATATCGTTGCTCTTCCCCCAGAAACAAGTATCCTCACTGAGGAAGAAGAAGGCGATGAAGACAATATTATTACCAATGACATGCCAAGAGATATTCCTGGAAATATCGAAGTTTTTGTAAACAGAAACGAAGAAGATTGGGACAGTTCTGATGAAGAGCCTTTGTCGAATTCCGCTAGAAGGCAACGATGCAATGTTGGGCCCCGTTGGCGTAAATGCGAGCCTAGCTACGATCACATGCCTTTTGATGAGAATAATGTACAACAACGATGCAAAAACCCAATTACTGATCTCAAAGGTAAAAATCCTGTTTCAATTTTCGAGAAGATTTTTGATCAGGAAGTAATCGATATGATTCTTCAATATTCTGATTTGTATGCATCACAAAACAATAAACATGATATCAATATTACCGTTGGTGAGTTGAAAACATTTTTGGGCATTCTATCTCTATCTGTTTATCACACTTTGCCTCGCAAACGTCTATTTTGGTCTTTAGACGAGGACTGTAATGTACCTGTTGTTTATAAGGCAATGACGAGAAACAGATTTTTAGATATCAAAAAGTACCAACATTTTTGTGATAATACTGTAGCTGCTGAAACATCAGATAAAATGTTCAAGATGCGAACCCTTGCTGAGGTTCTCATGAAGAAATTTATGCAATGGGGAGTGTTTCACACAAATCTGTCAATAGATGAATCCATGGTGAAATATTTTGGACATCATACGTCGAAACAATTTATTCGAGGTAAGCCTGTACGCTTCGGTTATAAAAATTGGATGCTCGCTAGTGCTGATGGCTACTGCTACAATTTTGATATTTATTGCGGCAAGTCGCAAATACCCACCAATGAGCCGTTGAGTACACGAGTTGTGAAAAACCTGTTGAACAAGCTAAACACAGATCCTAGAGACCATGTTGTGTTCTTCGATAATTTTTTCACTAGCTATGCATTGCTGCGGGATTTATGGGAATCTGGCTACAGGAACTGTACGTGAGGGTAGGACCTGCAAATTTCCTCTCACACCCGTCAAGGAGATGAAAAAGAAAAGTCGTGCTGACTTTGAAGACCGGTTCAACACGGTCAATAAAATATTTTTTGTTCGCTGGCTGGATAACAGCGTTTGTACAATGGGAACAAACTACGATAATTTTCTTCCGAGCTCAATCGAAAAGAAGAAAATCGATGAAAATATTCCTCAAGTATTTATGAATTACAACAGAGGCATGGACGGTGTCGATCAAGCCGATCAGTCGATTTCAACGTATCGAACTTCAATACGAGGCAAGAAGTGGTGGTGGGTGTTATTTACATACATGTTCGATCTACACATACTTAGTAACGACGTGAAGATGGACCAGCTACAATTTCACCCATCAGCCTCAGTAGTGCTCAATTTACAGTTTGATGGTTTTGGCCACTTTCCGGAGAAGTTGAAAAAACAGTTGCGATGCACTATTTGACATAGTAAGGCACGTGAGGAGTGCAAAAAATGCAAAAAAACTTTGTGTATTGAAAAACCATCCTTCGAGAAATACCATACTGAATGTGCCCAGTGTCCCCATTTGAGCACGGCACTTTTTTTTCTAGTAAATAAAAAAAAATTAAATATATTTTTTTTATTTTTGTTAAAAAACTCTATTTCCTACTACATAAAATGAATTTATTCTTTTTTCTACGATTACTTTAGTCTTGGGCGTAAATGGGTTAAACAGTGAAAATACCAGAAAAACCTTATAAGAGCGTTAAATCGACGTAAAACAGTTAAAATACCAGAAAAACCTTATAAGAGCGTTAAATCATCTTAAAACGCTGTAAAATATAGAAAAACCATTAAAAAGTGATAAATCGTCGTATTGCACTAATAATCATTGAAAAACCCTAAAAATTTGTCAAATCGTCGTAAAACAGTGAAAATACCAGAAAAACCTTATAAGAGCGTTAAATCATCTTAAAACGCTGTAAAATATAGAAAAACCATTAAAAAGTGATAAATCGTCGTATTACACTAATAATCATTGAAAAACCATAAAAATTTGTCAAATCGTCGTAAAACAGTGAAAATACCAGATAAACCTTATAAGAGCGTTAAATCTTCTTGAAACACTGTAAAATATAGAAAAACCATTAAAAAGTTTTAAATCGTCGTATTACACTAAAAATCATTGAAAAACCCTAAAAAATTGTCAAATCGTCGTTAAACAGTGAAAATGCCAGAAAAACCTTATACGAGCGTTAAATCGTCGTAAAACAGTGAAAATACCAGAAAAACCTTATAAGAGCGTTAAATCGTCGTAAAACAGTGAAAATACCAGAAAAACCTTATAAGAGCGTTAATTTGTCTTAAAACGCTGTAAAATATAGAAAAACCATTAAAAAGTGTTAAATCGTCGTATTAAACTAAAAATCGTTGAAAAACCCTTAATATTGGTCAAATCGACGTAAAACAGTTAAAATACCAGAAAAACCTTATAAGAGCGTTTAATTGTCGTAAAACAGTGAAAATACCAGAAAAACCTTATAAGAGCGTCAAATCGTCGTAAAACAGTGTAAAAACCAGAAAAACCTTATAAGAGCGATAAATCGTCGTAAAACAGTGAAAATACCAGAAAAACCTTATAAGAGCGTTAAATCGTCGTAAAACAGTGTAAATACCAGAAAAACCTTATAAGAGCGTCAAGTCGTCGTTAAACAGTGAAAATACCAGAAAAACCTTATAAGAGCGTTAAATCGACGTAAAACAGTTAAAATACCAGAAAAACCTTATAAGAGCGTTAAATCATCTTAAAACGCTGTAAAATATAGAAAAACCATTAAAAAGTGATAAATCGTCGTATTGCACTAATAATCATTGAAAAACCCTAAAAATTTGTCAAATCGTCGTAAAACAGTGAAAATACCAGAAAAACCTTATAAGAGCGTTAAATCATCTTAAAACGCTGTAAAATATAGAAAAACCATTAAAAAGTGATAAATCGTCGTATTACACTAATAATCACTGAAAAACCATAAAAATTTGTCAAATCGTCGTAAAACAGTGAAAATACCAGATAAACCTTATAAGAGCGTTAAATCTTCTTGAAACACTGTAAAATATAGAAAAACCATTAAAAAGTTTTAAATCGTCGTATTACACTAAAAATCATTGAAAAACCCTAAAAAATTGTCAAATCGTCGTTAAACAGTGAAAATGCCAGAAAAACCTTATACGAGCGTTAAATCGTCGTAAAACAGTGAAAATACCAGAAAAACCTAAGAAGTGCGTCAAATCGTCGTAAAACAGTGAAAATACCAGAAAAACCTTATAAGAGCGTTAAATCGTCGTTAAACAGTGTATATACCAGAAAAACCTTATAAGAGCGTCAAATCGTCGTTAAACAGTAAAAATACCAGAGAAACCTTATAAGAGCGTTAAATCGTCGAAAAACAGTGAAAATACCAGAAAAACCTTATGCGAGCGTTAAATCGTCGTAAAACAGTGAAAATACCAGAAAATTCTTATAAGAGCGTAAAATCGTCGTAAAACAGTGAAAATACCAGAAAATTCTTATAAGAGCGTTAAATTGTCGTAAAACAGTGAAAATACCAGAAAAACCTTACAAGAGCGTTAAATCGTCGTAAAACAGTGTTTATACCAGAAAAACCTTATAAGAGCGTCAAGTCGTCGTTAAACAGTGAAAATACCAGAACAACCTTATAAGAGCGTTAAATCGTCTAAAAACACTGTAAAATATAGAAAAACCATTAAAAAGTGTTAAATCGTCGTATTATACTAAAAATCATTGAAAAACCCTAAAAAATTGTCAAATCGTTGTAAAATAGTGAAAATGCCAGAAAAACCTTATACGAGCGTTAAATCGTCGTAAAACAGTGTAAATACCAGAAAAACCTTATAAGAGCGTCAAGTCGTCGTTTAACAGTGAAAATACCAGAAAAACCTTATAAGAGCGTTAAATCGACGTAAAACAGTTAAAATACCAGAAAAACCTTATAAGAGCGTTTAATCGTCGTAAAACAGTGAAAATACCAGAAAAACCTTATAAGAGCGTCAAATCGTCGTAAAACAGTGTAAATACCAGAAAAACCTTATAAGAGCGTCAAATCGTCGTTAAACAGTGACAATACCAGAGAATCCTTATAAGAGCGTTAAATCGTCGAAAAACAGTGAAAATACCAGAAAAACCTTATAAGAGCGTCAAATCGTCGTAAAACAGTGTAAATACCAGAAAAACCTTATAAGAGCGTTAAATCGCCCTCAAACGCTGTAAAATATAGAAAAACCATTAAAAAGTGTTTGATCGTCGTATTTCACTGAAAATCATTAAAAAACTCTTACAATTTGTCACATTGTCGCAAAACAGTGAAAATACCACAAAAACCTTATACGAGCGTTTAATCGTCGTGAAACAGTGAAAATACCAGAAAAACCTAAGAAGAGCGTCAAATCGTCGTAAAACAGTGAAAATACCAGAAAAACCTTATAAGAGCGTTAAATCGTCTTAAACAGTGTAAATACCAGAAAAACCTAAGAAGAGCGTCAAATCGTCGTAAAACAGTGAAAATACCAGATAAACCTTATAAGAGCGTTAAATCTTCTTGAAACACTGTAAAATATAGAAAAACCATTAAAAAGTTTTAAATCGTCGTATTACACTAAAAATCATTGAAAAACCCTAAAAAATTGTCAAATCGTCGTTAAACAGTGAAAATGCCAGAAAAACCTTATACGAGCGTTAAATCGTCGTAAAACAGTGAAAATACCAGAAAAACCTTATAAGAGCGTTAAATCGTCGTAAAACAGTGAAAATACCAGAAAAACCTTATAAGAGCGTTAATTTGTCTTAAAACGCTGTAAAATATAGAAAAACCATTAAAAAGTGTTAAATCGTCGTATTAAATTAAAAATCGTTGAAAAACCCTTAATATTGGTCAAATCGACGTAAAACAGTTAAAATACCAGAAAAACCTTATAAGAGCGTTTAATTGTCGTAAAACAGTGAAAATACCAGAAAAACCTTATAAGAGCGTCAAATCGTCGTAAAACAGTGTAAAAACCAGAAAAACCTTATAAGAGCGATAAATCGTCGTAAAACAGTGAAAATACCAGAAAAACCTTATAAGAGCGTTAAATCGTCGTAAAACAGTGTAAATACCAGAAAAACCTTATAAGAGCGTCAAGTCGTCGTTAAACAGTGAAAATACCAGAAAAACCTTATAAGAGCGTTAAATCGACGTAAAACAGTTAAAATACCAGAAAAACCTTATAAGAGCGTTAAATCATCTTAAAACGCTGTAAAATATAGAAAAACCATTAAAAAGTGATAAATCGTCGTATTGCACTAATAATCATTGAAAAACCCTAAAAATTTGTCAAATCGTCGTAAAACAGTGAAAATACCAGAAAAACCTTATAAGAGCGTTAAATCATCTTAAAACGCTGTAAAATATAGAAAAACCATTAAAAAGTGATAAATCGTCGTATTACACTAATAATCACTGAAAAACCATAAAAATTTGTCAAATCGTCGTAAAACAGTGAAAATACCAGATAAACCTTATAAGAGCGTTAAATCTTCTTGAAACACTGTAAAATATAGAAAAACCATTAAAAAGTTTTAAATCGTCGTATTACACTAAAAATCATTGAAAAACCCTAAAAAATTGTCAAATCGTCGTTAAACAGTGAAAATGCCAGAAAAACCTTATACGAGCGTTAAATCGTCGTAAAACAGTGAAAATACCAGAAAAACCTAAGAAGTGCGTCAAATCGTCGTAAAACAGTGAAAATACCAGAAAAACCTTATAAGAGCGTTAAATCGTCGTTAAACAGTGTATATACCAGAAAAACCTTATAAGAGCGTCAAATCGTCGTTAAACAGTAAAAATACCAGAGAAACCTTATAAGAGCGTTAAATCGTCGAAAAACAGTGAAAATACCAGAAAAACCTTATGCGAGCGTTAAATCGTCGTAAAACAGTGAAAATACCAGAAAATTCTTATAAGAGCGTAAAATCGTCGTAAAACAGTGAAAATACCAGAAAATTCTTATAAGAGCGTTAAATTGTCGTAAAACAGTGAAAATACCAGAAAAACCTTACAAGAGCGTTAAATCGTCGTAAAACAGTGTTTATACCAGAAAAACCTTATAAGAGCGTCAAGTCGTCGTTAAACAGTGAAAATACCAGAACAACCTTATAAGAGCGTTAAATCGTCTAAAAACACTGTAAAATATAGAAAAACCATTAAAAAGTGTTAAATCGTCGTATTATACTAAAAATCATTGAAAAACCCTAAAAAATTGTCAAATCGTTGTAAAATAGTGAAAATGCCAGAAAAACCTTATACGAGCGTTAAATCGTCGTAAAACAGTGTAAATACCAGAAAAACCTTATAAGAGCGTCAAGTCGTCGTTTAACAGTGAAAATACCAGAAAAACCTTATAAGAGCGTTAAATCGACGTAAAACAGTTAAAATACCAGAAAAACCTTATAAGAGCGTTTAATCGTCGTAAAACAGTGAAAATACCAGAAAAACCTTATAAGAGCGTCAAATCGTCGTAAAACAGTGTAAATACCAGAAAAACCTTATAAGAGCGTCAAATCGTCGTTTAACAGTGACAATACCAGAGAATCCTTATAAGAGCGTTAAATCGTCGAAAAACAGTGAAAATACCAGAAAAACCTTATAAGAGCGTCATATCGTCGTAAAACAGTGAAAATACCAGAAAAACCTTATAAGAGCGTTAATTTGTCTTAAAACGCTGTAAAATATAGAAAAACCATTAAAAAGTGTTAAATCGTCGTATTAAACTAAAAATCGTTGAAAAACCCTTAATATTGGTCAAATCGACGTAAAACAGTTAAAATACCAGAAAAACCTTATAAGAGCGTTTAATCGTCGTAAAACAGTGTAAATACCAGAAAAACCTTATAAGAGCGTCAAGTCGTCGTTAAACAGTGAAAATACCAGAAAAACCTTATCAGAGCGTTAAATCGTCTTAAAACGCTGTAAAATATAGAAAAACCATTAAAAATTGTTAAATCGTCGTTAAACAGTGAAAATACCAGAGAATCCTTATAAGAGCGTTAAATCGACGTAAAACAGTTAAAATACCAGATAAACCTTATAAGAGCGTTAAATCATCTTAAAACGCTGTAAAATATAGAAAAACCATTAAAAAGTGATAAATCGTCGTATTACACTAATAATCATTGAAAAACCATAAAAATTTGTCAAATCGTCGTAAAACAGTGAAAATACCAGATAAACCTAATAAGAGTGTTAAATCTTCTTGAAACACTGTAAAATATAGAAAAACCATTAAAAAGTGTAAAATCGTTGTATTACACTAAAAATCATTGAAAAACCATTAAAATTTGTCAAACCGTCGTAAAACAGTGAAAATACCAGATAAACCTTACAAGAGCGTTTTATCGTCGTAAAACAGTGAAAATACCAGAAAAACCTTATAAGAGCGTCAAATCGTCGTAAAACAGTGAAAATACCAGAAAAACCTTATAAGAGCGTCAAATCGTCGTAAAACAGTGTAAATACCAGAAAAACCTTATAAGAGCGTTAAATCGTCCTCAAACGCTGTAAAATATAGAAAAACCATTAAAAAGTGTTTGATCGTCGTATTTCACTGAAAATCATTAAAAAACTCTTACAATTTGTCACATTGTCGCAAAACAGTGAAAATACCACAAAAACCTTATGCGAGCGTTTAATCGTCGTGAAACAGTGAAAATACCAGAAAAACCTAAGAAGAGCGTCAAATCGTCGTAAAACAGTGAAAATACCAGAAAAACCTTATAAGAGCGTTAAATCGTCTTAAACAGTGTAAATACCAGAAAAACCTAAGAAGAGCGTCAAATCGTCGTAAAACAGTTAAAATTCAGAAAAACCTTATAAGAGCGTTAAATCATCTTAAAACGCTGTAAAATATAGAAAAACCCTTAAAAAGTGATAAATCGTCGTATTATACTAATAATCATTGAAAAACCCTAAGCATTTCTCAAATCGTCAAAAAACAGTGAAAATACCAGAAAAACCTAATAAGAGCGTTAAATCGTCCTCAAACGCTGTAAAATATAGAAAAACCATTAAAAAGTGTTATATCGTCGTATTACACTAAAAATCATTGAAAAACCCTTCAAATTTGTCAAATCGTCGTTAAACAGTGAAAATATTAGAAAAACCTTATAAGAGCGTTAAATCGTCGTAAAACAGTGAAAATACCAGAACAACCTTATAAGAGCGTTAAATCGTCTAAAAACGCTGTAAAATATAGAAAAACCATTAAAAAGTGTTAAATCGTCGTATTACACTAAAAATCATTGAAAAACACTTAAAATTTGTCAAACCGTCGTAAAACAGTGAAAATTTCAGATAAACCTTACAAGAGCGTTTTATCGTCGTAAAACAGTGAAAATACCAGAAAAACCTTATAAGAGCGTAAAATCGTCGTTAAACAGTTAAAATACCAGAAAAACCTTATAAGAGCGTTAAATCGTCGTAAAACAGTGAAAATGCCAGAAAAACCTTATAAGAGCGTAAATTTGTCTTAAAACGCTGTAAAATATAGAAAAACCATTAAAAAGTGTTAAATCGTCGTATTAAACTAAAAATCGTTGAAAAACCCTTAATATTGGTCAAATCGACGTAAAACAGTTAAAATACCAGAAAAACCTTATAAGAGCGTTTAATCGTCGTAAAACAGTGAAAATACCAGAAAAACCTTATAAGAGCGTCAAATCGTCGTAAAACAGTGTTAAAACCAGAAAAACCTTATAAGAGCGATAAATCGTCGTAAAACAGTGAAAATACCAGATAAACCTTATAAGAGCGTTAAATCTTCTTGAAACACTGTAAAATATAGAAAAACCATTAAAAAGTGTTAAATCGTCGTATTACACTAAAAATCATTGAAAAACACTTAAAATTTGTCAAACCGTCGTAAAACAGTGAAAATTTCAGATAAACCTTACAAGAGCGTTTTATCGTCGTAAAACAGTGAAAATACCAGAAAAACCTTATAAGAGCGTTAAATCGTCGTTAAACAGTTAAAATACCAGAAAAACCTTATAAGAGCGTTAAATCGTCGTAAAACAGTGAAAATGCCAGAAAAACCTTATAAGAGCGTTAATTTGTCTTAAAACGCTGTAAAATATAGAAAAACCATTAAAAAGTGTTAAATCGTCGTATTAAACTAAAAATCGTTGAAAAACCCTTAATATTGGTCAAATCGACGTAAAACAGTTAAAATACCAGAAAAACCTTATAAGAGCGTTTAATCGTCGTAAAACAGTGAAAATACCAGAAAAACCTTATAAGAGCGTCAAATCGTCGTAAAACAGTGTTAAAACCAGAAAAACCTTATAAGAGCGATAAATCGTCGTAAAACAGTGAAAATACCAGATAAACCTTATAAGAGCGTTAAATCTTCTTGAAACACTGTAAAATATAGAAAAACCATTAAAAAGTTTTAAATCGTCGTATTACACTAAAAATCATTGAAAAACCCTAAAAAATTGTCAAATCGTCGTAAAACAGTGAAAATGCCAGAAAAACCTTATACGAGCGTTAAATCGTCGTAAAACAGTGAAAATACCAGAAAAACCTTATAAGAGCGTTAAATCGTCGTTAAACAGTGAAAATAACAGAAAAACCTTATAAGAGCGTTTAATCGTCGTAAAACAGTGAAAATACCAGAAAAACCTTAGAAGAGCGTTAAATCGTCGAAAAACAGTGAAAATACCAGAAAAACCTTATGCGAGCGTAAAATCGTCGTAAAACAGTGAAAATACCAGAAAAACCTTATAAGAGCGTTAAATCGTCGTAAAACAGTGAAAATACCACAAAAACCTTACAAGAGCGTTAAATCTTCGTAAAACAGTGAAAATACCAGAAAAACCTTATAAGAGCGTCAAGTCGTTGTTAAACAGTGAAAATACCAGAAAAACCTTATAAGAGCGTTAAATCGACGTAAAACAGTTAAAATACCAGAAAAACCTTATAAGAGCGTTTAATCGACGTAAAACAGTTAAGATACCAGAAAAACCTTATAAGAGCGTTTAATCGTCGTAAAACAGTGAAAATACCAGAACAACCTTATAAGAGCGTTAAATCGTCGAAAAACGCTGTCAAATATAGAAAAACCATTAAAAAGTGTTAAATCGTCGTATTACAGTAAAAATCATTGAAAAACACTTAAAATTTGTCAAACCGTCGTAAAACAGTGAAAATTTCTGATAAACCTAACAAGAGCGTTTTATCGTCGTAAAACAGTGAAAATACCAGAAAAACCTTATAAGAGCGTTAAATCGTCGTAAAACAGTGAAAATACCAGAAAAACCCTATTAGAGCGTTAAATCGTCGTTAAACAGTGTATATACCAGAAAAACCTTATAAGAGCGTCAAATCGTCGTTAAACAGTGAAAATACCAGAGAAACCTTATAAGAGCGTTAAATCGTCGAAAAACAGTGAAAATACCAGAAAAACCTTATGCGAGCGTTAAATCGTCGTAAAACAGTGAAAATACCAGAAAAACCTTAAAAGAGCGTTAAATCGTCGTTAAACAGTGAAAATACCAGAAAAACCTTACAAGAGCGTTAAATCGTCGTAAAACAGTGTAAATACCAGAAAAACCTTATAAGAGCGTCAAATCGACGTAAAACAGTTAAAATACCAGAAAAACCTTATAAGAGCGTTATATCATCTTAAAACGCTGTAAAATATAGAAAAACCATTAAAAAGTGTTAAATCGTCGTATTACACTAAAAATCATTGAAAAACACTTAAAATTTGTCAAACCGTCGTAAAACAGTGAAAATTTCAGATAAACCTTACAAGAGCGTTTTATCGTCGTAAAACAGTGAAAATACCAGAAAAACCTTATAAGAGCGTTAAATAGTCGTAAAACAGTGAAAATACCAGAAAAACCTTAAAAGAGCGTTAAATCGTCGTAAAACAGTGTAAGAACCAGAAAAACCTTATAAGAGCGTCAAGTCGTCGTTAAACAGTGAAAATACCAGAAAAACCTTATAAGAGCGTTAAATCGACGTAAAACAGTGAAAATACCAGAAAAACCTAATAAGAGCGTTTAATCGACGTAAAACAGTTAAGATACCAGAAAAACCTTATAAGAGCGTTAAATCGTCGTAAAACAGTGAAAATACCAGAACAACCTTATAAGAGCGTTAAATCGTCTAAAAACGCTGTAAAATATAGAAAAACCATTAAAAAGTGTTAAATCGTCGTATTACACTAAAAATCATTGAAAAACACTTAAAATTTGTCAAACCGTCGTAAAACAGTGAAAATTTCAGATAAACCTTACAAGAGCGTTTTATCGTCGTAAAACAGTGAAAATACCAGAAAAACCTTATAAGAGCGTTAAATCGTCGTTAAACAGTTAAAATACCAGAAAAACCTTATAAGAGCGTTAAATCGTCGTAAAACAGTGAAAATACCAGAAAAACCTTATAAGAGCGTTAATTTGTCTTAAAACGCTGCAAAATATAGAAAAACCATTAAAAAGTGTTAAATCGTCGTATTAAACTAAAAATCGTTGAAAAACCCTTAATATTGGTCAAATCGACGTAAAACAGTTAAAATACCAGAAAAACCTTATAAGAGCGTTTAATCGTCGTAAAACAGTGAAAATACCAGAAAAACCTTATAAGAGCGTCAAATCGTCGTAAAACAGTGTAAAAACCAGAAAAACCTTATAAGAGCGATAAATCGTCGTAAAACAGTGAAAATACCAGAAAAACCTTATAAGAGCGTTAAATCGTCGTAAAACAGTGTAAATACCAGAAAAACCTTATAAGAGCGTCAAGTCGTCGTTAAACAGTGAAAATACCAGAAAAACCTTATAAGAGCGTTAAATCGACGTAAAACAGTTAAAATACCAGAAAAACCTTATAAGAGCGTTAAATCATCTTAAAACGCTGTAAAATATAGAAAAACCATTAAAAAGTGATAAATCGTCGTATTGCACTAATAATCATTGAAAAACCCTAAAAATTTGTCAAATCGTCGTAAAACAGTGAAAATACCAGAAAAACCTTATAAGAGCGTTAAATCATCTTAAAACGCTGTAAAATATAGAAAAACCATTAAAAAGTGATAAATCGTCGTATTACACTAATAATCATTGAAAAACCATAAAAATTTGTCAAATCGTCGTAAAACAGTGAAAATACCAGATAAACCTTATAAGAGCGTTAAATCTTCTTGAAACACTGTAAAATATAGAAAAACCATTAAAAAGTTTTAAATCGTCGTATTACACTAAAAATCATTGAAAAACCCTAAAAAATTGTCAAATCGTCGTTAAACAGTGAAAATGCCAGAAAAACCTTATACGAGCGTTAAATCGTCGTAAAACAGTGAAAATACCAGAAAAACCTTATAAGAGCGTTAAATCGTCGTAAAACAGTGAAAATACCAGAAAAACCTTATAAGAGCGTTAATTTGTCTTAAAACGCTGTAAAATATAGAAAAACCATTAAAAAGTGTTAAATCGTCGTATTAAACTAAAAATCGTTGAAAAACCCTTAATATTGGTCAAATCGACGTAAAACAGTTAAAATACCAGAAAAACCTTATAAGAGCGTTTAATTGTCGTAAAACAGTGAAAATACCAGAAAAACCTTATAAGAGCGTCAAATCGTCGTAAAACAGTGTAAAAACCAGAAAAACCTTATAAGAGCGATAAATCGTCGTAAAACAGTGAAAATACCAGAAAAACCTTATAAGAGCGTTAAATCGTCGTAAAACAGTGTAAATACCAGAAAAACCTTATAAGAGCGTCAAGTCGTCGTTAAACAGTGAAAATACCAGAAAAACCTTATAAGAGCGTTAAATCGACGTAAAACAGTTAAAATACCAGAAAAACCTTATAAGAGCGTTAAATCATCTTAAAACGCTGTAAAATATAGAAAAACCATTAAAAAGTGATAAATCGTCGTATTGCACTAATAATCATTGAAAAACCCTAAAAATTTGTCAAATCGTCGTAAAACAGTGAAAATACCAGAAAAACCTTATAAGAGCGTTAAATCATCTTAAAACGCTGTAAAATATAGAAAAACCATTAAAAAGTGATAAATCGTCGTATTACACTAATAATCACTGAAAAACCATAAAAATTTGTCAAATCGTCGTAAAACAGTGAAAATACCAGATAAACCTTATAAGAGCGTTAAATCTTCTTGAAACACTGTAAAATATAGAAAAACCATTAAAAAGTTTTAAATCGTCGTATTACACTAAAAATCATTGAAAAACCCTAAAAAATTGTCAAATCGTCGTTAAACAGTGAAAATGCCAGAAAAACCTTATACGAGCGTTAAATCGTCGTAAAACAGTGAAAATACCAGAAAAACCTAAGAAGTGCGTCAAATCGTCGTAAAACAGTGAAAATACCAGAAAAACCTTATAAGAGCGTTAAATCGTCGTTAAACAGTGTATATACCAGAAAAACCTTATAAGAGCGTCAAATCGTCGTTAAACAGTAAAAATACCAGAGAAACCTTATAAGAGCGTTAAATCGTCGAAAAACAGTGAAAATTCCAGAAAAACCTTATGCGAGCGTTAAATCGTCGTAAAACAGTGAAAATACCAGAAAATTCTTATAAGAGCGTAAAATCGTCGTAAAACAGTGAAAATACCAGAAAATTCTTATAAGAGCGTTAAATTGTCGTAAAACAGTGAAAATACCAGAAAAACCTTACAAGAGCGTTAAATCGTCGTAAAACAGTGTTTTATACCAGAAAAACCTTATAAGAGCGTCAAGTCGTCGTTAAACAGTGAAAATACCAGAACAACCTTATAAGAGCGTTAAATCGTCTAAAAACACTGTAAAATATAGAAAAACCATTAAAAAGTGTTAAATCGTCGTATTATACTAAAAATCATTGAAAAACCCTAAAAAATTGTCAAATCGTTGTAAAATAGTGAAAATGCCAGAAAAACCTTATACGAGCGTTAAATCGTCGTAAAACAGTGTAAATACCAGAAAAACCTTATAAGAGCGTCAAGTCGTCGTTTAACAGTGAAAATACCAGAAAAACCTTATAAGAGCGTTAAATCGAGGTAAAACAGTTAAAATACCAGAAAAACCTTATAAGAGCGTTTAATCGTCGTAAAACAGTGAAAATACCAGAAAAACCTTATAAGAGCGTCAAATCGTCGTAAAACAGTGTAAATACCAGAAAAACCTTATAAGAGCGTCAAATCGTCGTTAAACAGTGACAATACCAGAGAATCCTTATAAGAGCGTTAAATCGTCGAAAAACAGTGAAAATACCAGAAAAACCTTATAAGAGCGTCAAATCGTCGTAAAACAGTGTAAATACCAGAAAAACCTTATAAGAGCGTTAAATCGCCCTCAAACGCTGTAAAATATAGAAAAACCATTAAAAAGTGTTTGATCGTCGTATTTCACTGAAAATCATTAAAAAACTCTTACAATTTGTCACATTGTCGCAAAACAGTGAAAATACCACAAAAACCTTATACGAGCGTTTAATCGTCGTGAAACAGTGAAAATACCAGAAAAACCTAAGAAGAGCGTCAAATCGTCGTAAAACAGTGAAAATACCAGAAAAACCTTATAAGAGCGTTAAATCGTCTTAAACAGTGTAAATACCAGAAAAACCTAAGAAGAGCGTCAAATCGTCGTAAAACAGTGAAAATACCAGATAAACCTTATAAGAGCGTTAAATCTTCTTGAAACACTGTAAAATATAGAAAAACCATTAAAAAGTTTTAAATCGTCGTATTACACTAAAAATCATTGAAAAACCCTAAAAAATTGTCAAATCGTCGTTAAACAGTGAAAATGCCAGAAAAACCTTATACGAGCGTTAAATCGTCGTAAAACAGTGAAAATACCAGAAAAACCTTATAAGAGCGTTAAATCGTCGTAAAACAGTGAAAATACCAGAAAAACCTTATAAGAGCGTTAATTTGTCTTAAAACGCTGTAAAATATAGAAAAACCATTAAAAAGTGTTAAATCGTCGTATTAAATTAAAAATCGTTGAAAAACCCTTAATATTGGTCAAATCGACGTAAAACAGTTAAAATACCAGAAAAACCTTATAAGAGCGTTTAATTGTCGTAAAACAGTGAAAATACCAGAAAAACCTTATAAGAGCGTCAAATCGTCGTAAAACAGTGTAAAAACCAGAAAAACCTTATAAGAGCGATAAATCGTCGTAAAACAGTGAAAATACCAGAAAAACCTTATAAGAGCGTTAAATCGTCGTAAAACAGTGTAAATACCAGAAAAACCTTATAAGAGCGTCAAGTCGTCGTTAAACAGTGAAAATACCAGAAAAACCTTATAAGAGCGTTAAATCGACGTAAAACAGTTAAAATACCAGAAAAACCTTATAAGAGCGTTAAATCATCTTAAAACGCTGTAAAATATAGAAAAACCATTAAAAAGTGATAAATCGTCGTATTGCACTAATAATCATTGAAAAACCCTAAAAATTTGTCAAATCGTCGTAAAACAGTGAAAATACCAGAAAAACCTTATAAGAGCGTTAAATCATCTTAAAACGCTGTAAAATATAGAAAAACCATTAAAAAGTGATAAATCGTCGTATTACACTAATAATCACTGAAAAACCATAAAAATTTGTCAAATCGTCGTAAAACAGTGAAAATACCAGATAAACCTTATAAGAGCGTTAAATCTTCTTGAAACACTGTAAAATATAGAAAAACCATTAAAAAGTTTTAAATCGTCGTATTACACTAAAAATCATTGAAAAACCCTAAAAAATTGTCAAATCGTCGTTAAACAGTGAAAATGCCAGAAAAACCTTATACGAGCGTTAAATCGTCGTAAAACAGTGAAAATACCAGAAAAACCTAAGAAGTGCGTCAAATCGTCGTAAAACAGTGAAAATACCAGAAAAACCTTATAAGAGCGTTAAATCGTCGTTAAACAGTGTATATACCAGAAAAACCTTATAAGAGCGTCAAATCGTCGTTAAACAGTAAAAATACCAGAGAAACCTTATAAGAGCGTTAAATCGTCGAAAAACAGTGAAAATACCAGAAAAACCTTATGCGAGCGTTAAATCGTCGTAAAACAGTGAAAATACCAGAAAATTCTTATAAGAGCGTAAAATCGTCGTAAAACAGTGAAAATACCAGAAAATTCTTATAAGAGCGTTAAATTGTCGTAAAACAGTGAAAATACCAGAAAAACCTTACAAGAGCGTTAAATCGTCGTAAAACAGTGTTTATACCAGAAAAACCTTATAAGAGCGTCAAGTCGTCGTTAAACAGTGAAAATACCAGAACAACCTTATAAGAGCGTTAAATCGTCTAAAAACACTGTAAAATATAGAAAAACCATTAAAAAGTGTTAAATCGTCGTATTATACTAAAAATCATTGAAAAACCCTAAAAAATTGTCAAATCGTTGTAAAATAGTGAAAATGCCAGAAAAACCTTATACGAGCGTTAAATCGTCGTAAAACAGTGTAAATACCAGAAAAACCTTATAAGAGCGTCAAGTCGTCGTTTAACAGTGAAAATACCAGAAAAACCTTATAAGAGCGTTAAATCGACGTAAAACAGTTAAAATACCAGAAAAACCTTATAAGAGCGTTTAATCGTCGTAAAACAGTGAAAATACCAGAAAAACCTTATAAGAGCGTCAAATCGTCGTAAAACAGTGTAAATACCAGAAAAACCTTATAAGAGCGTCAAATCGTCGTTTAACAGTGACAATACCAGAGAATCCTTATAAGAGCGTTAAATCGTCGAAAAACAGTGAAAATACCAGAAAAACCTTATAAGAGCGTCATATCGTCGTAAAACAGTGTAAATACCAGAAAAACCTTATAAGAGCGTTAAATCGCCCTCAAACGCTGTAAAATATAGAAAAACCATTAAAAAGTGTTTGATCGTCGTATTTCACTGAAAATCATTAAAAAACTCTTACAATTTGTCACATTGTCGCAAAACAGTGAAAATACCACAAAAACCTTATACGAGCGTTTAATCGTCGTGAAACAGTGAAAATACCAGAAAAACCTAAGAAGAGCGTCAAATCGTCGTAAAACAGTGAAAATACCAGAAAAACCTTATAAGAGCGTTAAATCGTCTTAAACAGTGTAAATACCAGAAAAACCTAAGAAGAGCGTCAAATCGTCGTAAAACAGTTAAAATACCAGAAAAACCTTATAAGAGCGTTAAATCATCTTAAAACGCTGTAAAATATAGAAAAACCCTTAAAAAGTGATAAATCGTCGTATTATACTAATAATCATTGAAAAACCCTAAGCATTTCTCAAATCGTCAAAAAACAGTGAAAATACCAGAAAAACCTAATAAGAGCGTTAAATCGTCCTCAAACGCTGTAAAATATAGAAAAACCATTAAAAAGTGTTATATCGTCGTATTACACTAAAAATCATTGAAAAACCCTTCAAATTTGTCAAATCGTCGTTAAACAGTGAAAATACCAGAAAAACCTTATAAGAGCGTTAAATCGTCGTAAAACAGTGAAAATACCAGAACAACCTTATAAGAGCGTTAAATCGTCTAAAAACGCTGTAAAATATAGAAAAACCATTAAAAAGTGTTAAATCGTCGTATTACACTAAAAATCATTGAAAAACACTTAAAATTTGTCAAACCGTCGTAAAACAGTGAAAATTTCAGATAAACCTTACAAGAGCGTTTTATCGTCGTAAAACAGTGAAAATACCAGAAAAACCTTATAAGAGCGTTAAATCGTCGTTAAACAGTTAAAATACCAGAAAAACCTTATAAGAGCGTTAAATCGTCGTAAAACAGTGAAAATACCAGAAAAACCTTATAAGAGCGTTAATTTGTCTTAAAACGCTGTAAAATATAGAAAAACCATTAAAAAGTGTTAAATCGTCGTATTAAACTAAAAATCGTTGAAAAACCCTTAATATTGGTCAAATCGACGTAAAACAGTTAAAATACCAGAAAAACCTTATAAGAGCGTTTAATCGTCGTAAAACAGTGAAAATACCAGAAAAACCTTATAAGAGCGTCAAATCGTCGTAAAACAGTGTAAAAACCAGAAAAACCTTATAAGAGCGATAAATCGTCGTAAAACAGTGAAAATACCAGAAAAACCTTATAAGAGCGTTAAATCGTCGTAAAACAGTGTAAATACCAGAAAAACCTTATAAGAGCGTCAAGTCGTCGTTAAACAGTGAAAATACCAGAAAAACCTTATAAGAGCGTTAAATCGACGTAAAACAGTTAAAATACCAGAAAAACCTTATAAGAGCGTTAAATCATATTAAAACGCTGTAAAATATAGAAAAACCATTAAAAAGTGATAAATCGTCGTATTGCACTAATAATCATTGAAAAACCCTAAAAATTTGTCAAATCGTCGTAAAACAGTGAAAATACCAGAAAAACCTTATAAGAGCGTTAAATCGTCGTAAAACAGTGAAAATACCAGAAAAACCTTATAAGAGCGTTAATTTGTCTTAAAACGCTGCAAAATATAGAAAAACCATTAAAAAGTGTTAAATCGTCGTATTAAACTAAAAATCGTTGAAAAACCCTTAATATTGGTCAAATCGACGTAAAACAGTTAAAATACCAGAAAAACCTTATAAGAGCGTTTAATCGTCGTAAAACAGTGAAAATACCAGAAAAACCTTATAAGAGCGTCAAATCGTCGTAAAACAGTGTAAAAACCAGAAAAACCTTATAAGAGCGATAAATCGTCGTAAAACAGTGAAAATACCAGAAAAACCTTATAAGAGCGTTAAATCGTCGTAAAACAGTGTAAATACCAGAAAAACCTTATAAGAGCGTCAAGTCGTCGTTAAACAGTGAAAATACCAGAAAAACCTTATAAGAGCGTTAAATCGACGTAAAACAGTTAAAATACCAGAAAAACCTTATAAGAGCGTTAAATCATCTTAAAACGCTGTAAAATATAGAAAAACCATTAAAAAGTGATAAATCGTCGTATTGCACTAATAATCATTGAAAAACCCTAAAAATTTGTCAAATCGTCGTAAAACAGTGAAAATACCAGAAAAACCTTATAAGAGCGTTAAATCATCTTAAAACGCTGTAAAATATAGAAAAACCATTAAAAAGTGATAAATCGTCGTATTACACTAATAATCATTGAAAAGCCATAAAAATTTGTCAAATCGTCGTAAAACAGTGAAAATACCAGATAAACCTTATAAGAGCGTTAAATCTTCTTGAAACACTGTAAAATATAGAAAAACCATTAAAAAGTTTTAAATCGTCGTATTACACTAAAAATCATTGAAAAACCCTAAAAAATTGTCAAATCGTCGTTAAACAGTGAAAATGCCAGAAAAACCTTATACGAGCGTTAAATCGTCGTAAAACAGTGAAAATACCAGAAAAACCTTATAAGAGCGTTAAATCGTCGTAAAACAGTGAAAATACCAGAAAAACCTTATAAGAGCGTTAATTTGTCTTAAAACGCTGTAAAATATAGAAAAACCATTAAAAAGTGTTAAATCGTCGTATTAAACTAAAAATCGTTGAAAAACCCTTAATATTGGTCAAATCGACGTAAAACAGTTAAAATACCAGAAAAACCTTATAAGAGCGTTTAATTGTCGTAAAACAGTGAAAATACCAGAAAAACCTTATAAGAGCGTCAAATCGTCGTAAAACAGTGTAAAAACCAGAAAAACCTTATAAGAGCGATAAATCGTCGTAAAACAGTGAAAATACCAGAAAAACCTTATAAGAGCGTTAAATCGTCGTAAAACAGTGTAAATACCAGAAAAACCTTATAAGAGCGTCAAGTCGTCGTTAAACAGTGAAAATACCAGAAAAACCTTATAAGAGCGTTAAATCGACGTAAAACAGTTAAAATACCAGAAAAACCTTAAAAGAGCGTTAAATCATCTTAAAACGCTGTAAAATATAGAAAAACCATTAAAAAGTGATAAATCGTCGTATTGCACTAATAATCATTGAAAAACCCTAAAAATTTGTCAAATCGTCGTAAAACAGTGAAAATACCAGAAAAACCTTATAAGAGCGTTAAATCATCTTAAAACGCTGTAAAATATAGAAAAACCATTAAAAAGTGATAAATCGTCGTATTACACTAATAATCACTGAAAAACCATAAAAATTTGTCAAATCGTCGTAAAACAGTGAAAATACCAGATAAACCTTATAAGAGCGTTAAATCTTCTTGAAACACTGTAAAATATAGAAAAACCATTAAAAAGTTTTAAATCGTCGTATTACACTAAAAATCATTGAAAAACCCTAAAAAATTGTCAAATCGTCGTTAAACAGTGAAAATGCCAGAAAAACCTTATACGAGCGTTAAATCGTCGTAAAACAGTGAAAATACCAGAAAAACCTAAGAAGTGCGTCAAATCGTCGTAAAACAGTGAAAATACCAGAAAAACCTTATAAGAGCGTTAAATCGTCGTTAAACAGTGTATATACCAGAAAAACCTTATAAGAGCGTCAAATCGTCGTTAAACAGTAAAAATACCAGAGAAACCTTATAAGAGCGTTAAATCGTCGAAAAACAGTGAAAATACCAGAAAAACCTTATGCGAGCGTTAAATCGTCGTAAAACAGTGAAAATACCAGAAAATTCTTATAAGAGCGTAAAATCGTCGTAAAACAGTGAAAATACCAGAAAATTCTTATAAGAGCGTTAAATTGTCGTAAAACAGTGAAAATACCAGAAAAACCTTACAAGAGCGTTAAATCGTCGTAAAACAGTGTTTATACCAGAAAAACCTTATAAGAGCGTCAAGTCGTCGTTAAACAGTGAAAATACCAGAACAACCTTATAAGAGCGTTAAATCGTCTAAAAACACTGTAAAATATAGAAAAACCATTAAAAAGTGTTAAATCGTCGTATTATACTAAAAATCATTGAAAAACCCTAAAAAATTGTCAAATCGTTGTAAAATAGTGAAAATGCCAGAAAAACCTTATACGAGCGTTAAATCGTCGTAAAACAGTGTAAATACCAGAAAAACCTTATAAGAGCGTCAAGTCGTCGTTTAACAGTGAAAATACCAGAAAAACCTTATAAGAGCGTTAAATCGACGTAAAACAGTTAAAATACCAGAAAAACCTTATAAGAGCGTTTAATCGTCGTAAAACAGTGAAAATACCAGAAAAACCTTATAAGAGCGTCAAATCGTCGTAAAACAGTGTAAATACCAGAAAAACCTTATAAGAGCGTCAAATCGTCGTTAAACAGTGACAATACCAGAGAATCCTTATAAGAGCGTTAAATCGTCGAAAAACAGTGAAAATACCAGAAAAACCTTATAAGAGCGTCAAATCGTCGTAAAACAGTGTAAATACCAGAAAAACCTTATAAGAGCGTTAAATCGCCCTCAAACGCTGTAAAATATAGAAAAACCATTAAAAAGTGTTTGATCGTCGTATTTCACTGAAAATCATTAAAAAACTCTTACAATTTGTCACATTGTCGCAAAACAGTGAAAATACCACAAAAACCTTATACGAGCGTTTAATCGTCGTGAAACAGTGAAAATACCAGAAAAACCTAAGAAGAGCGTCAAATCGTCGTAAAACAGTGAAAATACCAGAAAAACCTTATAAGAGCGTTAAATCGTCTTAAACAGTGTAAATACCAGAAAAACCTAAGAAGAGCGTCAAATCGTCGTAAAACAGTGAAAATACCAGATAAACCTTATAAGAGCGTTAAATCTTCTTGAAACACTGTAAAATATAGAAAAACCATTAAAAAGTTTTAAATCGTCGTATTACACTAAAAATCATTGAAAAACCCTAAAAAATTGTCAAATCGTCGTTAAACAGTGAAAATGCCAGAAAAACCTTATACGAGCGTTAAATCGTCGTAAAACAGTGAAAATACCAGAAAAACCTTATAAGAGCGTTAAATCGTCGTAAAACAGTGAAAATACCAGAAAAACCTTATAAGAGCGTTAATTTGTCTTAAAACGCTGTAAAATATAGAAAAACCATTAAAAAGTGTTAAATCGTCGTATTAAATTAAAAATCGTTGAAAAACCCTTAATATTGGTCAAATCGACGTAAAACAGTTAAAATACCAGAAAAACCTTATAAGAGCGTTTAATTGTCGTAAAACAGTGAAAATACCAGAAAAACCTTATAAGAGCGTCAAATCGTCGTAAAACAGTGTAAAAACCAGAAAAACCTTATAAGAGCGATAAATCGTCGTAAAACAGTGAAAATACCAGAAAAACCTTATAAGAGCGTTAAATCGTCGTAAAACAGTGTAAATACCAGAAAAACCTTATAAGAGCGTCAAGTCGTCGTTAAACAGTGAAAATACCAGAAAAACCTTATAAGAGCGTTAAATCGACGTAAAACAGTTAAAATACCAGAAAAACCTTATAAGAGCGTTAAATCATCTTAAAACGCTGTAAAATATAGAAAAACCATTAAAAAGTGATAAATCGTCGTATTGCATTAATAATCATTGAAAAACCCTAAAAATTTGTCAAATCGTCGTAAAACAGTGAAAATACCAGAAAAACCTTATAAGAGCGTTAAATCATCTTAAAACGCTGTAAAATATAGAAAAACCATTAAAAAGTGATAAATCGTCGTATTACACTAATAATCACTGAAAAACCATAAAAATTTGTCAAATCGTCGTAAAACAGTGAAAATACCAGATAAACCTTATAAGAGCGTTAAATCTTCTTGAAACACTGTAAAATATAGAAAAACCATTAAAAAGTTTTAAATCGTCGTATTACACTAAAAATCATTGAAAAACCCTAAAAAATTGTCAAATCGTCGTTAAACAGTGAAAATGCCAGAAAAACCTTATACGAGCGTTAAATCGTCGTAAAACAGTGAAAATACCAGAAAAACCTAAGAAGTGCGTCAAATCGTCGTAAAACAGTGAAAATACCAGAAAAACCTTATAAGAGCGTTAAATCGTCGTTAAACAGTGTATATACCAGAAAAACCTTATAAGAGCGTCAAATCGTCGTTAAACAGTAAAAATACCAGAGAAACCTTATAAGAGCGTTAAATCGTCGAAAAACAGTGAAAATACCAGAAAAACCTTATGCGAGCGTTAAATCGTCGTAAAACAGTGAAAATACCAGAAAATTCTTATAAGAGCGTAAAATCGTCGTAAAACAGTGAAAATACCAGAAAATTCTTATAAGAGCGTTAAATTGTCGTAAAACAGTGAAAATACCAGAAAAACCTTACAAGAGCGTTAAATCGTCGTAAAACAGTGTTTATACCAGAAAAACCTTATAAGAGCGTCAAGTCGTCGTTAAACAGTGAAAATACCAGAACAACCTTATAAGAGCGTTAAATCGTCTAAAAACACTGTAAAATATAGAAAAACCATTAAAAAGTGTTAAATCGTCGTATTATACTAAAAATCATTGAAAAACCCTAAAAAATTGTCAAATCGTTGTAAAATAGTGAAAATGCCAGAAAAACCTTATACGAGCGTTAAATCGTCGTAAAACAGTGTAAATACCAGAAAAACCTTATAAGAGCGTCAAGTCGTCGTTTAACAGTGAAAATACCAGAAAAACCTTATAAGAGCGTTAAATCGACGTAAAACAGTTAAAATACCAGAAAAACCTTATAAGAGCGTTTAATCGTCGTAAAACAGTGAAAATACCAGAAAAACCTTATAAGAGCGTCAAATCGTCGTAAAACAGTGTAAATACCAGAAAAACCTTATAAGAGCGTCAAATCGTCGTTTAACAGTGACAATACCAGAGAATCCTTATAAGAGCGTTAAATCGTCGAAAAACAGTGAAAATACCAGAAAAACCTTATAAGAGCGTCAAATCGTCGTAAAACAGTGTAAATACCAGAAAAACCTTATAAGAGCGTTAAATCGCCCTCAAACGCTGTAAAATATAGAAAAACCATTAAAAAGTGTTTGATCGTCGTATTTCACTGAAAATCATTAAAAAACTCTTACAATTTGTCACATTGTCGCAAAACAGTGAAAATACCACAAAAACCTTATACGAGCGTTTAATCGTCGTGAAACAGTGAAAATACCAGAAAAACCTAAGAAGAGCGTCAAATCGTCGTAAAACAGTGAAAATACCAGAAAAACCTTATAAGAGCGTTAAATCGTCTTAAACAGTGTAAATACCAGAAAAACCTAAGAAGAGCGTCAAATCGTCGTAAAACAGTTAAAATACCAGAAAAACCTTATAAGAGCGTTAAATCATCTTAAAACGCTGTAAAATATAGAAAAACCCTTAAAAAGTGATAAATCGTCGTATTATACTAATAATCATTGAAAAACCCTAAGCATTTCTCAAATCGTCAAAAAACAGTGAAAATACCAGAAAAACCTAATAAGAGCGTTAAATCGTCCTCAAACGCTGTAAAATATAGAAAAACCATTAAAAAGTGTTATATCGTCGTATTACACTAAAAATCATTGAAAAACCCTTCAAATTTGTCAAATCGTCGTTAAACAGTGAAAATACCAGAAAAACCTTATAAGAGCGTTAAATCGTCGTAAAACAGTGAAAATACCAGAACAACCTTATAAGAGCGTTAAATCGTCTAAAAACGCTGTAAAATATAGAAAAACCATTAAAAAGTGTTAAATCGTCGTATTACACTAAAAATCATTGAAAAACACTTAAAATTTGTCAAACCGTCGTAAAACAGTGAAAATTTCAGATAAACCTTACAAGAGCGTTTTATCGTCGTAAAACAGTGAAAATACCAGAAAAACCTTATAAGAGCGTTAAATCGTCGTTAAACAGTTAAAATACCAGAAAAACCTTATAAGAGCGTTAAATCGTCGTAAAACAGTGAAAATACCAGAAAAACCTTATAAGAGCGTTAATTTGTCTTAAAACGCTGTAAAATATAGAAAAACCATTAAAAAGTGTTAAATCGTCGTATTAAACTAAAAATCGTTGAAAAACCCTTAATATTGGTCAAATCGACGTAAAACAGTTAAAATACCAGAAAAACCTTATAAGAGCGTTTAATCGTCGTAAAACAGTGAAAATACCAGAAAAACCTTATAAGAGCGTCAAATCGTCGTAAAACAGTGTAAAAACCAGAAAAACCTTATAAGAGCGATAAATCGTCGTAAAACAGTGAAAATACCAGAAAAACCTTATAAGAGCGTTAAATCGTCGTAAAACAGTGTAAATACCAGAAAAACCTTATAAGAGCGTCAAGTCGTCGTTAAACAGTGAAAATACCAGAAAAACCTTATAAGAGCGTTAAATCGACGTAAAACAGTTAAAATACCAGAAAAACCTTATAAGAGCGTTAAATCATATTAAAACGCTGTAAAATATAGAAAAACCATTAAAAAGTGATAAATCGTCGTATTGCACTAATAATCATTGAAAAACCCTAAAAATTTGTCAAATCGTCGTAAAACAGTGAAAATACCAGAAAAACCTTATAAGAGCGTTAAATCATCTTAAAACGCTGTAAAATATAGAAAAACCATTAAAAAGTGATAAATCGTCGTATTACACTAATAATCATTGAAAAACCATAAAAATTTGTCAAATCGTCGTAAAACAGTGAAAATACCAGATAAACCTTATAAGAGCGTTAAATCTTCTTGAAACACTGTAAAATATAGAAAAACCATTAAAAAGTTTTAAATCGTCGTATTACACTAAAAATCATTGAAAAACCCTAAAAAATTGTCAAATCGTCGTAAAACAGTGAAAATGCCAGAAAAACCTTATACGAGCGTTAAATCGTCGTAAAACAGTGAAAATACCAGAAAAACCTTATAAGAGCGTTAAATCGTCGTTAAACAGTGAAAATACCAGAAAAACCTTATAAGAGCGTTAAATCGTCCTCAAACGCTGTAAAATATAGAAAAACCATTAAAAAGTGTTTGATCGTCGTATTTCACTGAAAAACATTAAAAAACTCTTACAATTTGTCACATTATCGTAAAACAGTGAAAATACCACAAAAACCTTATACGAGCGTTTAATCGTCGTAAAACAGTGAAAATACCAGAAAAACCTAAGAAGTGCGTCAAATCGTCGTAAAACAGTGAAAATACCAGAAAAACCTTATAAGAGCGTTAAATCGTCGTTAAACAGTGTATATACCAGAAAAACCTTATAAGAGCGTCAAATCGTCGTTAAACAGTAAAAATACCAGAGAAACCTTATAAGAGCGTTAAATCGTCGAAAAACAGTGAAAATACCAGAAAAACCTTATGCGAGCGTTAAATCGTCGTAAAACAGTGAAAATACCAGAAAATTCTTATAACAGCGTAAAATCGTCGTAAAACAGTGAAAATACCAGAAAATTCTTATAAGAGCGTTAAATCGTCGTAAAACAGTGAAAATACCAGAAAAACCTTACAAGAGCGTTAAATCGTCGTAAAACAGTGTTTATACCAGAAAAACCTTATAAGAGCGTCAAGTCGTCGTTAAACAGTGAAAATACCAGAAAAACCTTATAAGAGCGTTAAATCGACGTAAAACAGTTAAAATACCAGAAAAACCTTATAAGAGCGTTAAATCATCTTAAAACGCTGTAAAATATTGAAAAACCATTAAAAAGTGATAAATCGTCGTATTACACTAATAATCATTGAAAAACCCTAAAAATTTGTCAAATCGTCGTAAAACAGTGAAAATACCAGAACAACCTTATAAGAGCGTTAAATCGTCTAAAAACGCTGTTAAATATAGAAAAACCATTAAAAAGTGTTAAATCGTCGTATTACACTAAAAATCATTGAAAAACCCTTAAAATTTGTCAAACCGTCGTAAAACAGTGAAAATACCAGATAAACCTTACAAGAGCGTTTTATCGTCGTAAAACAGTGAAAATACCCGAAAAACCTTATAAGAGCGTTAAATCGTCGTAAAACAGTGAAAATACCAGATAAACCTTATCAGAGCGTTAAATCGTCTTAAAACGCTGTAAAATATAGAAAAACCATTAAAAATTGTTAAATCGTCGTTAACCACTGGAACGATTTCGGTCGAAAAATCGACCACTTTTATTTTTCTGCGATTGATATCGGTCCAAAAATGGACCGATTTTTCTACCATTCGTAAAATATTTATTGTAATTATTTAAAACGTTTCCATGGCCAGCTACTTGTTTTATCGAATAGCTGATAATATATTCTCTTTGTCTATGAACTTATCCGTTGTCTTTGAAGTGTTATTTAACGAGTTTTCGCGGTTTTTTTATGGCGTCCTGTCAAAAACAAAATTATAAATTTTCAACATTCACGAAATTTTGGACTCTTCCTAAAATGCCGTAAGTAATTAATTTATTGGGTTTTTAACGCATAATTATATATCTGTGTAATCATGATTGACTTATCTATCTTTGAAATGCGTTTTTAATTCGTTTGTTTGTATTATATTGTTTTGGTTGAAGTTTTTGTGTAAGATTACGTCAACTGAAGACGTCATCTGTTTTTGATTTACAATAATGTCTTAAATACTGCACTCGCGCATTTGAAATATAGATATTCCATCACAGTGATTCAAAACAAAGAGATATATATAAGTTTTATTTGAATTGGTTCATTATTAATACAGATATTTGCTAACCAATTATTTTAAGTCATATGTCAAAAAGTTGACTCTTTTTCACATGTAAAATGGTGTAAAGCCTTCGTCACACAATAAAAATTTAGTAATTTAGTTGTATAATTAATTAATTTGTTTACTTTTACCAAATTTGTGCAGAAACAGCTGTCGTCCAGGGAAAGGGATCACTCCACAACCCAATAATTATTTTCAAATTTTATATTAGTGCAATATTTAACAAAATTTAAACATTTAAGTACTTACATTAAGTGTTTTCAATTTAAAATTTATAGAGCGGTGCTGACTGCAAGAGGAGGCAGAGGAAAAGGGAGACGTGGGGTACGAGCTGGTGCCGGACTACCTGCACGTGGACGTCAACGCAGAGCTGCAATTGCAGCCTCGTCTGGAGTGTTAGTATTTTTTAATGTTTTTTTATGAAAGTACTTTGCTGTGGCCGTTGAACTCATCATATATTTGTATTTATTTAAACAGCGACCCTGCTTTGCTACTGGTGCGAGAGGATCGCGTCAAGGCCCTAAAGGCTGTTAGGGCCCTGCCTGCTTCCTTCCGGCTAGAGCTGGAAAGCCGAAAATTCAAGAAGCAGGCGGCGCGCATTTTGCTCCCTACCGCACCTCCAAGAAAAACTAAACAAAAGTAAGTAATCGTATTTAGATGCTTGGTACAATATTATTGTTTTTTCCTGACAGCGTTCCACTCTTACAGTGAGAGTTGGTAAGTTCAGCGCTCTGTGCATTTGGCACATTCAGTGCATATTTTACAGAGTTCTTATTTTATTGTTTATTTACATACTGTACTTACTGTTTCACACGTGAATGAGAACAATTTTCTATGATTTATGTAAATGTTTTCAGAATTCCATCTCCGGAGAGAACAACGTGTCCCTTTTCACAAGGGACGCCTTCACCGTTGCCACGACCCGTACCACCACCGTGGATGTCCACTCCCGCACAGACCCAATCAACGGCTCCCAATGCACCAATTATGCCTATCCGTGCAGCATCTCCCGAGCCGTTACCTGGGACATCGCGGAGTGGGGAACTCTTCTCTCCGGAAGCCGGCTATCACAGCGAGCTGTGGGTGGACGTACCATTCTACGAAGAATTGTCGGCGTTTGGGAACGGTGAGTTTATTTTTTGAAATGTCATACCAGGGGCTCAATATAAAATCAATTATCTATATTTTATATTGATATCCCTAGCACAGTTTCACTGTTGGTATATTGGCAGGAAATAAGCATAGTACTTAAAAATTCCACATAACAAACATACAAAATGTATTGTTGTTATGTCGTGGATGCATCATTACACATCTTTTTTCTGTAACGGGTATTGCAGAGTGAGAAATAAGACATGCCGAACTTCTTTGCGAGGATTACATTTGATTCACCGGCTTCTAAACGGTGTAATACAGCATTTTTTTCTTAAATTGAAAAAACACTTTCGCTTCACGGGACTCATTGTGTTGCGAGGCTGTATTGGTAGGTGGGTTTTGTAACCGGACAAATTATCATTAAAATAGGTCGCTTTACGTAGTTGGTCACTTTAAACGGATACGTTTTCCTACTAAAAGCTATGAAACCTTACTAGAGTTTACATTATCGTCACTTAAAACAGTAGACCGTTAAATGCAAAGTCATTATATCCAAATTCTACTGTAAATTTGTGTTTTCTTTTATTTCAGAGTCAGACATGGGCAGAAAAAGTAACGTGGACGAGGCAGCTGTACTAGAAGAGTCTGTACTTGGAAACCGTGAGTTATAAAACTAACTAACTTACCTTCACGCCATTTCGGTAGGCAGAGAGGATGAACCACCATGCAACTCGATCTTGGCACACACACTCTTTTCTTCATTCCATACCTACCTGACTGTGCTATTCTGACTCCTGACATTGCCCGCCTCAAGTATTTGATTAACTTTTTATATTTTTTTTTATATGAATACCTCACAAGAGCCTCAGCTGGAGCCAGTGAGACTATGGCATCCCCAATTGGGGGATGTTGTGAGGCTGAAGGTAAGTGGGGAAGGGAAAGAGGAAGATGGGGAAGTACCTGGCTATTCAGATCTAGTCACTAAACACGGCTAAAGCCATTTGGAGCAACGTTTCAATTCTGAATGGTGGTCTTACACCAGGGCGATACTGGTAGTATCTTCCACTCTGGAACGTGCCGCAAATATACTATATATTATTTTAATTATTATTTTAATTAATTAATTGTGAAATAACACAAATCAATCAAATAAAATTTATTTGCGCACGCCGGGTTCGAACCGGCGACCTTCGGAATGGCAGTCCAATGCGTTACCACTGGACTATGCCGGCCGTCAAAAGCCATTTCAAGCAACGTTTCAATTCTGAATGGGGTCTTACACCAGGGCGATACTATGGGTATCTTCCACTCTGGAACGTGCCGCAAATATAATATATATTATTTTAAATGAATTTTGTGTGAAAATAACACTAATTATTCAAATATAATTTATTTGATTTGATCCCGCGACCATCGTATTGCGAGTCATAAGCCGTACCAGAGGCAGTGGGTTATCGTAATATAGACACATTAAATTAATTTGGGTTTTCTGTTGTTTCAGAAATGGACAGATCGAGCGACGAGGATGACGAAGCGAGTGACGTCGACCACGAAGAGAGCGATGAGGATACCTTCTGCATGCCGCCAATACCTTATCATAATATTATCAACGTTTCACCTAACTCCGCTATGGCCATAGACTTTAGTAGACAAGACCAGGTAGATAGTGAGGCGATGCGTTTGATTCTGCCGCCTGAAGGTTACTCTTTCGATTGGTCTAATGATATCTTACGTTTTACTGGGATAAGGGAGACTTTCACAGGCACGCCGGGACCAACTTTCAATACCGACGAAATGGGCAAACCTGTGGATGCCTTTCTTAAAATCTTTGATGCAGATTTCGTTGAACTGATCGCGAGAGAGACCAACAGGTATGCAGATCAATGGATTGCGAAAAAACAATTTAAGCGTCATGCGCGTACCAATAAATGGGCTCCCACGAATAAAGAGGAAATGTATGTATTCTTGGCAATTTTAATGTATCAAGGTATTAGTCTTTTCCAGATCTAGTCACTAAACATAACTAAGCCAATTCAAGCAATGTTCAATTCTGAATGGTGGTCCCTCACCAGAGCGATACTCAGAATCTCACTCTATAGCGAGGCACAATGATATTATTATGTATTGATTTTCTTAAATTATGAATAAACCAATAAACTGAATACATTTTTATTATGACAAAGTGTGTAAACAATGTTTAAATCAAAATACTGCTCTTTCATTGTAACCATACAACTGTAATATTGATTTAAAAGGATATTAGGGCTTAATAAATAAATCAATTATTGGTTCCATCAATTATTTTCCCCTCATCCATTTTTTTTCGATACCTTTGCGTTTAGATATAAAATTATCACTATGATTTTATTTGCCATTCTACGGTCATACAAAGGTTTGATATATATATACAAATTTATCATCATTTTACATATTCCGATATACCCTATGTAGATTGACCTTAAGGTAGCTGTCAGTAGTGATTTTTCGTCAAATATTGGTGAATTTCATCAACTTTCAAAGTATCCCCCTGAAATATTGGCAATGTTTATATCTATGATGTATATCTCATTTTAAGCCTTATTTCCTCGTTTTGCACGTTATATAAAAACATGGTTACAAATCTCCAGTTCTAATTTACAATTATTTAAAAAGTAGCACCATGATTTTGACATCGTGAAATAGGCTCTCTGTATAATTCATCAAATGAATAAAATAAAGCCAACACGGCGACTATGCTTATTAATAATTGTAGACAGTTAATGTATCTTCCTAACGTAATACCAGTTTTTGTGGTAAATTTATTATATAGTATAATACAGTGATTTCAATTTTGACACGTCACGCACTCAAATTTTAAAAAATTATTTTCTAACCAAACTTTTGAAGAGAGCATAACGTACAAAAAATTATTTTCCCATTATATTCTTGCATCTGTAGTTATCAAACAGGCCATAGAGAACATAAAAACGTAGAAAATATTCTATAAAGATATTTAAAACTGCCACTGGCGGCAATTTCAAATCACAAAAACGCTAATTTCGCGCATTCATAAAGTTTAAGATTTTTTAATAATTTATCTATCAATTCTAAAAATATAGAATAATTATAAAAATATAGGTGAATTCATTGGCTGTATAGCACTACAATCAGTTTTATGTCTCCGTATTAAAATTCGGAGGTTTGATTTTTTTAATGTTGGCGGAAAATATTCAAATTCGTCGCCAAAAAACCGCGAGCAATCGGAGAAAAAAGTTTTTTGACGCGCGATCGTTCGAGTGGTTAAACAGTGAAAATACCAGAGAATCCTTATAAGAGCGTTAAATCGACGTAAAACAGTTAAAATACCAGATAAACCTTATAAGAGCGTTAAATCATCTTAAAACGCTGTAAAATATAGAAAAACCATTAAAAAGTGATAAATCGTCGTATTACACTAATAATCATTGAAAAACCATAAAAATTTGTCAAATCGTCGTAAAACAGTGAAAATACCAGATAAACCTTATAAGAGCGTTAAATCTTCTTGAAACACTGTAAAATATAGAAAAACCATTAAAAAGTGTAAAATCGTTGTATTACACTAAAAATCATTGAAAAACCCTTAAAATTTGTCAAACCGTCGTAAAACAGTGAAAATACCAGATAAACCTTACAAGAGCGTTTTATCGTCGTAAAACAGTAAAAATACCAGAAAAACCTTATAAGAGCGTTAAATCGTCGTAAAACAGTGAAAATACCAAATAAACCTTATAAGAGCGTTAAATCGTCTTAAAACGCTGTAAAATATAGAAAAACCATTCAAAAGTGTTTGATCGTCGTATTTCACTGAAAATCATTAAAAAACTCTTACAATTTGTCACATTGTCGCAAAACAGTGAAAATACCACAAAAACCTTATACGAGCGTTTAATCGTCGTGAAACAGTGAAAATACCAGAAAAACCTAAGAAGAGCGTCAAATCGTCGTAAAACAGTGAAAATACCAGAAAAACCTAAGAAGAGCGTCAAATCGTCGTAAAACAGTAAAAATACCAGAAAAACCTTATCAGAGCGTTAAATCGTCTTAAACAGTGTAAATACCAGAAAAACCTAAGAAGAGCGTCAAATCGTCGTAAAACAGTTAAAATACCAGAAAAACCTTATAAGAGCGTTAAATCATCTTAAAACGCTGTAAAATATAGAAAAACCCTTAAAAAGTGATAAATCGTCGTATTACACTAATAATCATTGAAAAACCCTAAGCATTTGTCAAATCGTCAAAAAAACAAAGAAAATACCAGAAAAACCTAATAAGAGCGTTAAATCGTCCTCAAACGCTGTAAAATATAGAAAAACCATTAAAAAGTGTTATATCGTCGTATAACACTAAAAATCATTGAAAAACCCTTCAAATTTGTCAAATCGTCGTTAAACAGTGAAAATACCAGAAAAACCTTAAAAGAGCGTTAAATCGTCGTAAAAAAGTGAAAATACCAGAACAACCTTATAAGAGCGTTAAATCGTCTAAAAACGCTGTAAAATATAGAAAAACCATTAAAAAGTGTTAAATCGTCGTATTACACTAAAAATCATTGAAAAACACTTAAAATTTGTCAAACCGTCGTAAAACAGTGAAAATTTCAGATAAACCTTACAAGAGCGTTTTATCGTCGTAAAACAGTGAAAATACCAGAAAAACCTTATAAGAGCGTTAAATCGTCGTAAAACAGTTAAAATACCAGAAAAACCTTATAAGAGCGTAAAATCGTCGTAAAACAGTGAAAATACCAGAAAAACCTTATAAGAGCGTTAATTTGTCTTAAAACGCTGTAAAATATAGAAAAACCTTTAAGAAGTGTTAAATCGTCGTATTAAACTAAAAATCGTTGAAAAACCCTTAATATTTGTCAAATCGTCGTTAAACAGTGAAAATTTCAGATAAACCTTACAAGAGCGTCAAATCGTCGTAAAACAGTGTAAAAACCAGAAAAACCTTATAAGAGCGATAAATCGTCGTAAAACAGTGAAAATACCAGAAAAACCTTATAAGAGCGTTAAATCGTCGTAAAACAGTGTAAATACCAGAAAAACCTTATAAGAGCGTCAAGTCGTCTTTAAACGGTGAAAATACCAGAAAAACCTTATAAGAGCGTTAAATCGACGTAAAACAGTTAAAATACCAAAAAAACCTTATAAGAGCGTTAAATCATCTTAAAACGCTGTAAAATATAGAAAAACCATTAAAAAGTGATAAATCGTCGTATTGCACTAATAATCATTGAAAAACCCAAAAAATTTGTCAAATCGTCGTAAAACAGTGAAAATACCAGAAAAACCTTATAAGAGCGTTAAATCGACGTAAAACAGTTAAAATACCAGAAAAACCTTATAAGAGCGTTAAATCATCTTAAAACGCTGTAAAATATAGAAAAACCATTAAAAAGTGATAAATCGTCGTATTACACTAATAATCATTGAAAAACCCTAAAAATTTGTCAAATCGTTGTAAAACAGTGAAAATACCAGAAAAACCTTATAAGAGCGTTAAATCGTCGGAAAAAAGTGAAAATACCAGAAAAACCTTATAAGAGCGTTAAATCGTCGTAAAACAGTGAAAATACCAAATAAACCTTATAAGAGCGTTAAATCGTCTTAAAACGCTGTAAAATATTGAAAAACCATTAAAAAGTGTTTGATCGTCGTATTTCACTGAAAAACATTAAAAAACTCTTACAATTTGTCACATTGTCGCAAAACAGTGAAAATACCACAAAAACCTTATACGAGCGTTTAATCGTCGTGAAACAGTGAAAATACCAGAAAAACCTAAGAAGAGCGTCAAATCGTCGTAAAACAGTGAAAATACCAGAAAAACCTAAGAAGAGCGCCAAATCGTCGTAAAACAGTGAAAATACCAGAAAAACCTTATAAGAGCGTTAAATCGTCTTAAACAGTGTAAATACCAGAAAAACCTTATAAGAGCGTTAAATCGTCGTAAAACAGTGAAAATACCAAATAAACCTTATAAGAGCGTTAAATCGTCTTAAAACGCTGTAAAATATAGAAAAACCATTAAAAAGTGTTTGATCGTCGTATTTCACTGAAAAACATTAAAAAACTCTTACAATTTGTCACATTGTCGCAAAACAGTGAAAATACCACAAAAACCTTATACGAGCGTTTAATCGTCGTGAAACAGTGAAAATACCAGAAAAACCTTATAAGAGCGTTAAATCATCTTAAAACGCTGTAAAATATAGAAAAACCATTAAAAAGTGATAAATCGTCGTATTACACTAATAATCATTGAAAAACCCTAAAAATTTGTCAAATCGTTGTAAAACAGTGAAAATACCAGAAAAACCTTATAAGAGCGTTAAATCGTCGTAAAACAGTGAAAATACCAGAAAAACCTTATAAGAGCGTTAAATCGTCGTAAAACAGTGAAAATACCAAATAAACCTTATAAGAGCGTTAAATCGTCTTAAAACGCTGTAAAATATAGAAAAACCATTAAAAAGTGTTTGATCGTCGTATTTCACTGAAAAACATTAAAAAACTCTTACAATTTGTCACATTGTCGCAAAACAGTGAAAATACCACAAAAACCTTATACGAGCGTTTAATCGTCGTGAAACAGTGAAAATACCAGAAAAACCTAAGAAGAGCGTCAAATCGTCGTAAAACAGTGAAAATACCAGAAAAACCTAAGAAGATCGTCAAATCGTCGTAAAACAGTGAAAATACCAGAAAAACCTTATAGGAGCGTTAAATCGTCTTAAACAGTGTAAATACCAGAAAAACCTAAGAAGAGCGTCAAATCGTCGTAAAACAGTTAAAATACCAGAAAAACCTTATAAGAGCGTTAAATCATCTTAAAACGCTGTAAAATATAGAAAAACCCTTAAAAAGTGATAAATCGTCGTATTACACTAATAATCATTGAAAAACCCTAAGCATTTGTCAAATCGTCAAAAAAACAAAGAAAATACCAGAAAAACCTAATAAGAGCGTTAAATCGTCCTCAAACGCTGTAAAATATAGAAAAACCATTAAAAAGTGTTATATCGTCGTATTACACTAAAAATCATTGAAAAACCCTTCAAATTTGTCAAATCGTCGTTAAACAGTGAAAATACCAGAAAAACCTTAAAAGAGCGTTAAATCGTCGTAAAAAAGTGAAAATACCAGAACAACCTTATAAGAGCGTTAAATCGTCTAAAAACGCTGTAAAATATAGAAAAACCATTAAAAAGTGTTTGATCGTCGTATTTCACTGAAAAACATTAAAAAACTCTTACAATTTGTCACATTGTCGCAAAACAGTGAAAATACCACAAAAACCTTATACGAGCGTTTAATCGTCGTGAAACAGTGAAAATACCAGAAAAACCTAAGAAGAGCGTCAAATCGTCGTAAAACAGTGAAAATACCAGAAAAACCTAAGAAGAGCGCCAAATCGTCGTAAAACAGTGAAAATACCAGAAAAACCTTATAAGAGCGTTAAATCGTCTTAAACAGTGTAAATACCAGAAAAACCTTATAAGAGCGTTAAATCGTCGTAAAACAGTGAAAATACCAAATAAACCTTATAAGAGCGTTAAATCGTCTTAAAACGCTGTAAAATATAGAAAAACCATTAAAAAGTGTTTGATCGTCGTATTTCACTGAAAATCATTAAAAAACTCTAACAATTTGTCACATTGTCGCAAAACAGTGAAAATACCACAAAAACCTTATACGAGCGTTTAATCGTCGTGAAACAGTGAAAATACCAGAAAAACCTAAGAAGAGCGTCAAATCGTCGTAAAACAGTGAAAATACCAGAAAAACCTAAGAAGAGCGTCAAATCGTCGTAAAACAGTGAAAATACCAGAAAAACCTTATAGGAGCGTTAAATCGTCTTAAACAGTGTAAATACCAGAAAAACCTAAGAAGAGCGTCAAATCGTCGTAAAACAGTTAAAATACCAGAAAAACCTTATAAGAGCGTTAAATCATCTTAAAACGCTGTAAAATATAGAAAAACCCTTAAAAAGTGATAAATCGTCGTATTACACTAATAATCATTGAAAAACCCTAAGCATTTGTCAAATCGTCAAAAAAACAAAGAAAATACCAGAAAAACCTAATAAGAGCGTTAAATCGTCCTCAAACGCTGTAAAATATAGAAAAACCATTAAAAAGTGTTATATCGTCTTATTACACTAAAAATCATTGAAAAACCCTTCAAATTTGTCAAATCGTCGTTAAACAGTGAAAATACCAGAAAAACCTTAAAAGAGCGTTAAATCGTCGTAAAAAAGTGAAAATACCAGAACAACCTTATAAGAGCGTTAAATCGTCTAAAAACGCTGTAAAATATAGAAAAACCATTAAAAAGTGTTAAATCGTCGTATTACACTAAAAATCATTGAAAAACACTTAAAATTTGTCAAACCGTCGTAAAACAGTGAAAATTTCAGATAAACCTTACAAGAGCGTTTTATCGTCGTAAAACAGTGAAAATACCAGAAAAACCTTATAAGAGCGTTAAATCGTCGTAAAACAGTTAAAATTCCAGAAAAACCTTATAAGAGCGTTAAATCGTCGTAAAACAGTGAAAATACCAGAAAAACCTTATAAGAGCGTTAATTTGTCTTAAAACGCTGTAAAATATAGAAAAACCTTTAAGAAGTGTTAAATCGTCGTATTAAACTAAAAATCGTTGAAAAACCCTTAATATTTGTCAAATCGTCGTTAAACAGTGAAAATTTCAGATAAACCTTACAAGAGCGTCAAATCGTCGTAAAACAGTGTAAAAACCAGAAAAACCTTATAAGAGCGATAAATCGTCGTAAAACAGTGAAAATACCAGAAAAACCTTATAAGAGCGTCAAGTCGTCGTCAAACAGTGAAAATACCTGAAAAACCTAATAAGAGCGTCAAATCGTCGTAAAACAACGTAAAAACCAGAAAAACCTTATAAGTCGTAAAACAGTGAAAATACCAGAAAAACCCTTATAAGAGCGTTAAATCATCTTAAAAAGCTGTAAAATATAGAAAAACCATTAAAAAGTGATAAATCGTCGTATTACACTAATAATCATTGAAAAACCCTAAAAATTTGTCAAATCGTCGTAAAACAGTGAAAATACCAGATAAACCTTATGAGAGCGTTAAATCGTCTTAAAACACTGTAAGATATAGAAAAACCATTAAAAAGTGTTAAATCGTCGTATTAGACTAAAAATCATTGAAAAACCCTTAAAAATTGTCAAATCGTCGTTAAACAGTGTAAATACCAGAAAAACCTTATAAGAGCGTCAAATCGTCGTTAAACAGTGAAAATACCAGAGAAACCTTATAAGAGCGTTAAATCGACGAAAAACAGTGAAAATACCAGAAAAACCTTATACGAGCGTTAAATCGACGTAAAACAGTGAAAATACCAGAAAAACCTTATAAGAGCGTTAAATCGTCGCAAAACAGTGAAAATACCAGAAAAACCTTATAAGAGCGTTAAATCGTCGTAAAACAGTGTAAATAACAGAAAAACCTTATTAGAGCGTCAAGTCGTCGTTAAACAGTGAACATACCAGAAAAACCTTATAAGAGCGTTAAATCGACGTAAAACAGTTAAAATACCAGAAAAACCTTATAAGAGCGTTAAATCATCTTAAAACGCTGTAAAATATAGAAAAACCATTAAAAAGTGATTAATCGTCGTATTACACTAATAATCATTGAAAAACCCTAAAAATTTGTCAAATCGTCGTAAAACAGTGAAAATACCAGAACAACCTTATAAGAGCGTTAAATCGTCTAAAAACGCTGTAAAATATAGAAAAACCATTAAAAAGTGTTAAATCGTCGTATTATACTAAAAATCATTGAAAAACCCTTCAAATTTGTCAAATCGTCGTTAAACAGTGAAAATACCAGAAAAACCTTATAAGGGCGTTAAATCGTCGTAAAACAGTGAAAATACCAGAACCACCTTATAAGAGCGTTAAATCGTCTAAAACCGCTGTAAAATATAGAAAAACCATTAAAAAGTGTTAAATCGTCGTATTACACTGAATCATTGAAAAACACTTAAAATTTGTCAAACCGTCGTAAAACAGTGAAAATTTCAGATAAACCTTACAAGAGCGTTTTATCGTCGTAAAACAGTGAAAATACCAGAAAAACCTTATAAGAGCGTTAAATCGTCGTAAAACAGTGAAAATACCAGAAAAACCTTATAAGAGCGTTAAATCATCTTAAAACGCTGTAAAATATAGAAAAACCATTAAAAAGTGATAAATCGTCGTATTACACTAATAATCATTGAAAAACCATAAAAATTTGTCAAATCGTCGTAAAACAGTGAAAATACCAGATAAACCTTATAAGAGCGTTAAATCGTCCTCAAACGCTGTAAAATATAGAAAAACCATTAAAAAGTGTAAAATCGTTGTATTACACTAAAAATCATTGAAAAACCCTTAAAATTTGTCAAACCGTCGTAAAACAGTGAAAATACCAGATAAACCTTATAAGAGCGTCAAGTCGTCGTCAAACAGTGAAAATACCTGAAAAACCTAATAAGAGCGTCAAATCGTCGTAAAACAACGTAAAAACCAGAAAAACCTTATAAGTCGTAAAACAGTGAAAATACCAGAAAAACCCTTATAAGAGCGTTAAATCATCTTAAAAAGCTGTAAAATATAGAAAAACCATTAAAAAGTGATAAATCGTCGTATTACACTAATAATCATTGAAAAACCCTAAAAATTTGTCAAATCGTCGTAAAACAGTGAAAATACCAGATAAACCTTATGAGAGCGTTAAATCGTCTTAAAACACTGTAAGATATAGAAAAACCATTAAAAAGTGTTAAATCGTCGTATTAGACTAAAAATCATTGAAAAACCCTAAAAAATTGTCAAATCGTCGTTAAACAGTGTAAATACCAGAAAAACCTTATAAGAGCGTCAAATCGTCGTTTAACAGTGAAAATACCAGAGAAACCTTATAAGAGCGTTAAATCGACGAAAAACAGTGAAAATACCAGAAAAACCTTATACGAGCGTTAAATCGACGTAAAACAGTGAAAATACCAGAAAAACCTTATAAGAGCGTTAAATCGTCGCAAAACAGTGAAAATACCAGAAAAACCTTATAAGAGCGTTAAATCGTCGTAAAACAGTGTAAATAACAGAAAAACCTTATTAGAGCGTCAAGTCGTCGTTAAACAGTGAACATACCAGAAAAACCTTATAAGAGCGTTAAATCGACGTAAAACAGTTAAAATACCAGAAAAACCTTATAAGAGCGTTAAATCATCTTAAAACGCTGTAAAATATAGAAAAACCATTAAAAAGTGATTAATCGTCGTATTACACTAATAATCATTGAAAAACCCTAAAAATTTGTCAAATCGTCGTAAAACAGTGAAAATACCAGAACAACCTTATAAGAGCGTTAAATCGTCTAAAAACGCTGTAAAATATAGAAAAACCATTAAAAAGTGTTAAATCGTCGTATTATACTAAAAATCATTGAAAAACCCTTCAAATTTGTCAAATCGTCGTTAAACAGTGAAAATACCAGAAAAACCTTATAAGAGCGTTAAATCGTCGTAAAACAGTGAAAATACCAGAACCACCTTATAAGAGCGTTAAATCGTCTAAAACCGCTGTAAAATATAGAAAAACCATTAAAAAGTGTTAAATCGTCGTATTACACTGAATCATTGAAAAACACTTAAAATTTGTCAAACCGTCGTAAAACAGTGAAAATTTCAGATAAACCTTACAAGAGCGTTTTATCGTCGTAAAACAGTGAAAATACCAGAAAAACCTTATAAGAGCGTTAAATCGTCGTAAAACAGTGAAAATACCAGAAAAACCTTATAAGAGCGTTAAATCATCTTAAAACGCTGTAAAATATAGAAAAACCATTAAAAAGTGATAAATCGTCGTATTACACTAATAATCATTGAAAAACCATAAAAATTTGTCAAATCGTCGTAAAACAGTGAAAATACCAGATAAACCTTATAAGAGCGTTAAATCGTCCTCAAACGCTGTAAAATATAGAAAAACCATTAAAAAGTGTAAAATCGTTGTATTACACTAAAAATCATTGAAAAACCCTTAAAATTTGTCAAACCGTCGTAAAACAGTGAAAATACCAGATAAACCTTACAAGAGCGTTTTATCGTCGTAAAACAGTGAAAATACCAGAAAAACCTTATAAGAGCGTTAATTTGTCTTAAAACGCTGTAAAATATAGAAAAACCTTTAAGAAGTGTTAAATCGTCGTATTAAACTAAAAATCGTTGAAAAACCCTTAATATTTGTCAAATCGTCGTTAAACAGTGAAAATTTCAGATAAACCTTACAAGAGCGTCAAATCGTCGTAAAACAGTGTAAAAACCAGAAAAACCTTATAAGAGCGATAAATCGTCGTAAAACAGTGAAAATACCAGAAAAACCTTATAAGAGCGTCAAGTCGTCGTCAAACAGTGAAAATACCTGAAAAACCTAATAAGAGCGTCAAATCGTCGTAAAACAACGTAAAAACCAGAAAAACCTTATAAGTCGTAAAACAGTGAAAATACCAGAAAAACCCTTATAAGAGCGTTAAATCATCTTAAAAAGCTGTAAAATATAGAAAAACCATTAAAAAGTGATAAATCGTCGTATTACACTAATAATCATTGAAAAACCCTAAAAATTTGTCAAATCGTCGTAAAACAGTGAAAATACCAGATAAACCTTATGAGAGCGTTAAATCGTCTTAAAACACTGTAAGATATAGAAAAACCATTAAAAAGTGTTAAATCGTCGTATTAGACTAAAAATCGTTGAAAAACCCTAAAAAATTGTCAAATCGTCGTTAAACAGTGTAAATACCAGAAAAACCTTATAAGAGCGTCAAATCGTCGTTAAACAGTGAAAATACCAGAGAAACCTTATACGAGCGTTTAATCGTCGTGAAACAGTGAAAATACCAGAAAAACCTAAGAAGAGCGTCAAATCGTCGTAAAACAGTGAAAATACCAGAAAAACCTAAGAAGAGCGCCAAATCGTCGTAAAACAGTGAAAATACCAGAAAAACCTTATAAGAGCGTTAAATCGTCTTAAACAGTGTAAATACCAGAAAAACCTTATAAGAGCGTTAAATCGTCGTAAAACAGTGAAAATACCAAATAAACCTTATAAGAGCGTTAAATCGTCTTAAAACGCTGTAAAATATAGAAAAACCATTAAAAAGTGTTTGATCGTCGTATTTCACTGAAAAACATTAAAAAACTCTTACAATTTGTCACATTGTCGCAAAACAGTGAAAATACCACAAAAACCTTATACGAGCGTTTAATCGTCGTGAAACAGTGAAAATACCAGAAAAACCTTATAAGAGCGTTAAATCATCTTAAAACGCTGTAAAATATAGAAAAACCATTAAAAAGTGATAAATCGTCGTATTACACTAATAATCATTGAAAAACCCTAAAAATTTGTCAAATCGTTGTAAAACAGTGAAAATACCAGAAAAACCTTATAAGAGCGTTAAATCGTCGTAAAACAGTGAAAATACCAGAAAAACCTTATAAGAGCGTTAAATCGTCGTAAAACAGTGAAAATACCAAATAAACCTTATAAGAGCGTTAAATCGTCTTAAAACGCTGTAAAATATAGAAAAACCATTAAAAAGTGTTTGATCGTCGTATTTCACTGAAAAACATTAAAAAACTCTTACAATTTGTCACATTGTCGCAAAACAGTGAAAATACCACAAAAACCTTATACGAGCGTTTAATCGTCGTGAAACAGTGAAAATACCAGAAAAACCTAAGAAGAGCGTCAAATCGTCGTAAAACAGTGAAAATACCAGAAAAACCTAAGAAGATCGTCAAATCGTCGTAAAACAGTGAAAATACCAGAAAAACCTTATAGGAGCGTTAAATCGTCTTAAACAGTGTAAATACCAGAAAAACCTAAGAAGAGCGTCAAATCGTCGTAAAACAGTTAAAATACCAGAAAAACCTTATAAGAGCGTTAAATCATCTTAAAACGCTGTAAAATATAGAAAAACCCTTAAAAAGTGATAAATCGTCGTATTACACTAATAATCATTGAAAAACCCTAAGCATTTGTCAAATCGTCAAAAAAACAAAGAAAATACCAGAAAAACCTAATAAGAGCGTTAAATCGTCCTCAAACGCTGTAAAATATAGAAAAACCATTAAAAAGTGTTATATCGTCGTATTACACTAAAAATCATTGAAAAACCCTTCAAATTTGTCAAATCGTCGTTAAACAGTGAAAATACCAGAAAAACCTTAAAAGAGCGTTAAATCGTCGTAAAAAAGTGAAAATACCAGAACAACCTTATAAGAGCGTTAAATCGTCTAAAAACGCTGTAAAATATAGAAAAACCATTAAAAAGTGTTTGATCGTCGTATTTCACTGAAAAACATTAAAAAACTCTTACAATTTGTCACATTGTCGCAAAACAGTGAAAATACCACAAAAACCTTATACGAGCGTTTAATCGTCGTGAAACAGTGAAAATACCAGAAAAACCTAAGAAGAGCGTCAAATCGTCGTAAAACAGTGAAAATACCAGAAAAACCTAAGAAGAGCGCCAAATCGTCGTAAAACAGTGAAAATACCAGAAAAACCTTATAAGAGCGTTAAATCGTCTTAAACAGTGTAAATACCAGAAAAACCTTATAAGAGCGTTAAATCGTCGTAAAACAGTGAAAATACCAAATAAACCTTATAAGAGCGTTAAATCGTCTTAAAACGCTGTAAAATATAGAAAAACCATTAAAAAGTGTTTGATCGTCGTATTTCACTGAAAATCATTAAAAAACTCTAACAATTTGTCACATTGTCGCAAAACAGTGAAAATACCACAAAAACCTTATACGAGCGTTTAATCGTCGTGAAACAGTGAAAATACCAGAAAAACCTAAGAAGAGCGTCAAATCGTCGTAAAACAGTGAAAATACCAGAAAAACCTAAGAAGAGCGTCAAATCGTCGTAAAACAGTGAAAATACCAGAAAAACCTTATAGGAGCGTTAAATCGTCTTAAACAGTGTAAATACCAGAAAAACCTAAGAAGAGCGTCAAATCGTCGTAAAACAGTTAAAATACCAGAAAAACCTTATAAGAGCGTTAAATCATCTTAAAACGCTGTAAAATATAGAAAAACCCTTAAAAAGTGATAAATCGTCGTATTACACTAATAATCATTGAAAAACCCTAAGCATTTGTCAAATCGTCAAAAAAACAAAGAAAATACCAGAAAAACCTAATAAGAGCGTTAAATCGTCCTCAAACGCTGTAAAATATAGAAAAACCATTAAAAAGTGTTATATCGTCTTATTACACTAAAAATCATTGAAAAACCCTTCAAATTTGTCAAATCGTCGTTAAACAGTGAAAATACCAGAAAAACCTTAAAAGAGCGTTAAATCGTCGTAAAAAAGTGAAAATACCAGAACAACCTTATAAGAGCGTTAAATCGTCTAAAAACGCTGTAAAATATAGAAAAACCATTAAAAAGTGTTAAATCGTCGTATTACACTAAAAATCATTGAAAAACACTTAAAATTTGTCAAACCGTCGTAAAACAGTGAAAATTTCAGATAAACCTTACAAGAGCGTTTTATCGTCGTAAAACAGTGAAAATACCAGAAAAACCTTATAAGAGCGTTAAATCGTCGTAAAACAGTTAAAATTCCAGAAAAACCTTATAAGAGCGTTAAATCGTCGTAAAACAGTGAAAATACCAGAAAAACCTTATAAGAGCGTTAATTTGTCTTAAAACGCTGTAAAATATAGAAAAACCTTTAAGAAGTGTTAAATCGTCGTATTAAACTAAAAATCGTTGAAAAACCCTTAATATTTGTCAAATCGTCGTTAAACAGTGAAAATTTCAGATAAACCTTACAAGAGCGTCAAATCGTCGTAAAACAGTGTAAAAACCAGAAAAACCTTATAAGAGCGATAAATCGTCGTAAAACAGTGAAAATACCAGAAAAACCTTATAAGAGCGTCAAGTCGTCGTCAAACAGTGAAAATACCTGAAAAACCTAATAAGAGCGTCAAATCGTCGTAAAACAACGTAAAAACCAGAAAAACCTTATAAGTCGTAAAACAGTGAAAATACCAGAAAAACCCTTATAAGAGCGTTAAATCATCTTAAAAAGCTGTAAAATATAGAAAAACCATTAAAAAGTGATAAATCGTCGTATTACACTAATAATCATTGAAAAACCCTAAAAATTTGTCAAATCGTCGTAAAACAGTGAAAATACCAGATAAACCTTATGAGAGCGTTAAATCGTCTTAAAACACTGTAAGATATAGAAAAACCATTAAAAAGTGTTAAATCGTCGTATTAGACTAAAAATCATTGAAAAACCCTTAAAAATTGTCAAATCGTCGTTAAACAGTGTAAATACCAGAAAAACCTTATAAGAGCGTCAAATCGTCGTTAAACAGTGAAAATACCAGAGAAACCTTATAAGAGCGTTAAATCGACGAAAAACAGTGAAAATACCAGAAAAACCTTATACGAGCGTTAAATCGACGTAAAACAGTGAAAATACCAGAAAAACCTTATAAGAGCGTTAAATCGTCGCAAAACAGTGAAAATACCAGAAAAACCTTATAAGAGCGTTAAATCGTCGTAAAACAGTGTAAATAACAGAAAAACCTTATTAGAGCGTCAAGTCGTCGTTAAACAGTGAACATACCAGAAAAACCTTATAAGAGCGTTAAATCGACGTAAAACAGTTAAAATACCAGAAAAACCTTATAAGAGCGTTAAATCATCTTAAAACGCTGTAAAATATAGAAAAACCATTAAAAAGTGATTAATCGTCGTATTACACTAATAATCATTGAAAAACCCTAAAAATTTGTCAAATCGTCGTAAAACAGTGAAAATACCAGAACAACCTTATAAGAGCGTTAAATCGTCTAAAAACGCTGTAAAATATAGAAAAACCATTAAAAAGTGTTAAATCGTCGTATTATACTAAAAATCATTGAAAAACCCTTCAAATTTGTCAAATCGTCGTTAAACAGTGAAAATACCAGAAAAACCTTATAAGGGCGTTAAATCGTCGTAAAACAGTGAAAATACCAGAACCACCTTATAAGAGCGTTAAATCGTCTAAAACCGCTGTAAAATATAGAAAAACCATTAAAAAGTGTTAAATCGTCGTATTACACTGAATCATTGAAAAACACTTAAAATTTGTCAAACCGTCGTAAAACAGTGAAAATTTCAGATAAACCTTACAAGAGCGTTTTATCGTCGTAAAACAGTGAAAATACCAGAAAAACCTTATAAGAGCGTTAAATCGTCGTAAAACAGTGAAAATACCAGAAAAACCTTATAAGAGCGTTAAATCATCTTAAAACGCTGTAAAATATAGAAAAACCATTAAAAAGTGATAAATCGTCGTATTACACTAATAATCATTGAAAAACCATAAAAATTTGTCAAATCGTCGTAAAACAGTGAAAATACCAGATAAACCTTATAAGAGCGTTAAATCGTCCTCAAACGCTGTAAAATATAGAAAAACCATTAAAAAGTGTAAAATCGTTGTATTACACTAAAAATCATTGAAAAACCCTTAAAATTTGTCAAACCGTCGTAAAACAGTGAAAATACCAGATAAACCTTATAAGAGCGTCAAGTCGTCGTCAAACAGTGAAAATACCTGAAAAACCTAATAAGAGCGTCAAATCGTCGTAAAACAACGTAAAAACCAGAAAAACCTTATAAGTCGTAAAACAGTGAAAATACCAGAAAAACCCTTATAAGAGCGTTAAATCATCTTAAAAAGCTGTAAAATATAGAAAAACCATTAAAAAGTGATAAATCGTCGTATTACACTAATAATCATTGAAAAACCCTAAAAATTTGTCAAATCGTCGTAAAACAGTGAAAATACCAGATAAACCTTATGAGAGCGTTAAATCGTCTTAAAACACTGTAAGATATAGAAAAACCATTAAAAAGTGTTAAATCGTCGTATTAGACTAAAAATCATTGAAAAACCCTAAAAAATTGTCAAATCGTCGTTAAACAGTGTAAATACCAGAAAAACCTTATAAGAGCGTCAAATCGTCGTTTAACAGTGAAAATACCAGAGAAACCTTATAAGAGCGTTAAATCGACGAAAAACAGTGAAAATACCAGAAAAACCTTATACGAGCGTTAAATCGACGTAAAACAGTGAAAATACCAGAAAAACCTTATAAGAGCGTTAAATCGTCGCAAAACAGTGAAAATACCAGAAAAACCTTATAAGAGCGTTAAATCGTCGTAAAACAGTGTAAATAACAGAAAAACCTTATTAGAGCGTCAAGTCGTCGTTAAACAGTGAACATACCAGAAAAACCTTATAAGAGCGTTAAATCGACGTAAAACAGTTAAAATACCAGAAAAACCTTATAAGAGCGTTAAATCATCTTAAAACGCTGTAAAATATAGAAAAACCATTAAAAAGTGATTAATCGTCGTATTACACTAATAATCATTGAAAAACCCTAAAAATTTGTCAAATCGTCGTAAAACAGTGAAAATACCAGAACAACCTTATAAGAGCGTTAAATCGTCTAAAAACGCTGTAAAATATAGAAAAACCATTAAAAAGTGTTAAATCGTCGTATTATACTAAAAATCATTGAAAAACCCTTCAAATTTGTCAAATCGTCGTTAAACAGTGAAAATACCAGAAAAACCTTATAAGAGCGTTAAATCGTCGTAAAACAGTGAAAATACCAGAACCACCTTATAAGAGCGTTAAATCGTCTAAAACCGCTGTAAAATATAGAAAAACCATTAAAAAGTGTTAAATCGTCGTATTACACTGAATCATTGAAAAACACTTAAAATTTGTCAAACCGTCGTAAAACAGTGAAAATTTCAGATAAACCTTACAAGAGCGTTTTATCGTCGTAAAACAGTGAAAATACCAGAAAAACCTTATAAGAGCGTTAAATCGTCGTAAAACAGTGAAAATACCAGAAAAACCTTATAAGAGCGTTAAATCATCTTAAAACGCTGTAAAATATAGAAAAACCATTAAAAAGTGATAAATCGTCGTATTACACTAATAATCATTGAAAAACCATAAAAATTTGTCAAATCGTCGTAAAACAGTGAAAATACCAGATAAACCTTATAAGAGCGTTAAATCGTCCTCAAACGCTGTAAAATATAGAAAAACCATTAAAAAGTGTAAAATCGTTGTATTACACTAAAAATCATTGAAAAACCCTTAAAATTTGTCAAACCGTCGTAAAACAGTGAAAATACCAGATAAACCTTACAAGAGCGTTTTATCGTCGTAAAACAGTGAAAATACCAGAAAAACCTTATAAGAGCGTTAATTTGTCTTAAAACGCTGTAAAATATAGAAAAACCTTTAAGAAGTGTTAAATCGTCGTATTAAACTAAAAATCGTTGAAAAACCCTTAATATTTGTCAAATCGTCGTTAAACAGTGAAAATTTCAGATAAACCTTACAAGAGCGTCAAATCGTCGTAAAACAGTGTAAAAACCAGAAAAACCTTATAAGAGCGATAAATCGTCGTAAAACAGTGAAAATACCAGAAAAACCTTATAAGAGCGTCAAGTCGTCGTCAAACAGTGAAAATACCTGAAAAACCTAATAAGAGCGTCAAATCGTCGTAAAACAACGTAAAAACCAGAAAAACCTTATAAGTCGTAAAACAGTGAAAATACCAGAAAAACCCTTATAAGAGCGTTAAATCATCTTAAAAAGCTGTAAAATATAGAAAAACCATTAAAAAGTGATAAATCGTCGTATTACACTAATAATCATTGAAAAACCCTAAAAATTTGTCAAATCGTCGTAAAACAGTGAAAATACCAGATAAACCTTATGAGAGCGTTAAATCGTCTTAAAACACTGTAAGATATAGAAAAACCATTAAAAAGTGTTAAATCGTCGTATTAGACTAAAAATCGTTGAAAAACCCTAAAAAATTGTCAAATCGTCGTTAAACAGTGTAAATACCAGAAAAACCTTATAAGAGCGTCAAATCGTCGTTAAACAGTGAAAATACCAGAGAAACCTTATAAGAGCGTTAAATCGACGAAAAACAGTGAAAATACCAGAAAAACCTTATACGAGCGTTAAATCGACGTAAAACAGTGAAAATACCAGAAAAACCTTATAAGAGCGTTAAATCGTCGCAAAACAGTGAAAATACCAGAAAAACCTTATAAGAGCGTTAAATCGTCGTAAAACAGTGTAAATAACAGAAAAACCTTATTAGAGCGTCAAGTCGTCGTTAAACAGTGAACATACCAGAAAAACCTTATAAGAGCGTTAAATCGACGTAAAACAGTTAAAATACCAGAAAAACCTTATAAGAGCGTTAAATCATCTTAAAACGCTGTAAAATATAGAAAAACCATTAAAAAGTGATTAATCGTCATATTACACTAATAATCATTGAAAAACCCTAAAAATTTGTCAAATCGTCGTAAAACAGTGAAAATACCAGAACAACCTTATAAGAGCGTTAAATCGTCTAAAAACGCTGTAAAATATAGAAAAACCATTAAAAAGTGTTAAATCGTCGTATTATACTAAAAATCATTGAAAAACCCTTCAAATTTGTCAAATCGTCGTTAAACAGTGAAAATACCAGAAAAACCTTATAAGAGCGTTAAATCGTCGTAAAACAGTGAAAATACCAGAACCACCTTATAAGAGCGTTAAATCGTCTAAAACCGCTGTAAAATATAGAAAAACCATTAAAAAGTGTTAAATCGTCGTATTACACTGAATCATTGAAAAACACTTAAAATTTGTCAAACCGTCGTAAAACAGTGAAAATTTCAGATAAACCTTACAAGAGCGTTTTATCGTCGTAAAACAGTGAAAATACCAGAAAAACCTTATAAGAGCGTTAAATCGTCGTAAAACAGTGAAAATACCAGAAAAACCTTATAAGAGCGTTAAATCATCTTAAAACGCTGTAAAATATAGAAAAACCATTAAAAAGTGATAAATCGTCGTATTACACTAATAATCATTGAAAAACCATAAAAATTTGTCAAATCGTCGTAAAACAGTGAAAATACCAGATAAACCTTATAAGAGCGTTAAATCGTCGTAAAACAGTGAAAATACCAGAACCACCTTATAAGAGCGTTAAATCGTCTAAAACCGCTGTAAAATATAGAAAAACCATTAAAAAGTGTAAAATCGTTGTATTACACTAAAAATCATTGAAAAACCCTTAAAATTTGTCAAACCGTCGTAAAACAGTGAAAATACCAGATAAACCTTACAAGAGCGTTTTATCGTCGTAAAACAGTGAAAATACCAGAAAAACCTTATAAGAGCGTTAAATCGTCGTAAAACATTGAAAATACCAAATAAACCTTATAAGAGCGTTAAATCGTCTTAAAACGCTGTAAAATATAGAAAAACCATTAAAAAGTGTTTGATCGTCGTATTTCACTGAAAAACATTAAAAAACTCTTACAATTTGTCACATTGTCGCAAAACAGTGAAAATACCACAAAAACCTTATACGAGCGTTTAATCGTCGTGAAACAGTGAAAATACCAGAAAAACCTAAGAAGAGCGTCAAATCGTCGTAAAACAGTGAAAATACCAGAAAAACCTAAGAAGAGCGTCAAATCGTCGTAAAACAGTGAAAATACCAGAAAAACCTTATAAGAGCGTTAAATCGTCTTAAACAGTGTAAATACCAGAAAAACCTAAGAAGAGCGTCAAATCGTCGTAAAACAGTTAAAATACCAGAAAAACCTTATAAGAGCGTTAAATCATCTTAAAACGCTGTAAAATATAGAAAAACCCTTAAAAAGTGATAAATCGTCGTATTACACTAATAATCATTGAAAAACCCTAAGCATTTGTCAAATCGTCAAAAAAACAGTGAAAATACCAGAAAAACCTAATAAGAGCGTTAAATCGTCCTCAAACGCTGTAAAATATAGAAAAACCATTAAAAAGTGTTATATCGTCGTATTACACTAAAAATCATTGAAAAACCCTTCAAATTTGTCAAATCGTCGTTAAACAGTGAAAATACCAGAAAAACCTTAAAAGAGCGTTAAATCGTCGTAAAACAGTGAAAATACCAGAACAACCTTATAAGAGCGTTAAATCGTCTAAAAACGCTGTAAAATATAGAAAAACCATTAAAAAGTGTTAAATCGTCGTATTACACTAAAAATCATTGAAAAACACTTAAAATTTGTCAAACCGTCGTAAAACAGTGAAAATTTCAGATAAACCTTACAAGAGCGTTTTATCGTCGTAAAACAGTGAAAATACCAGAAAAACCTTATAAGAGCGTTAAATCGTCGTAAAACAGTTAAAATACCAGAAAACCCTTATAAGAGCGTTAAATCGTCGTAAAACAGTGAAAATACCAGAAAAACTTTATAAGAGCGTTAATTTGTCTTAAAACGCTGTAAAATATAGAAAAACCATTAAGAAGTGTTAAATCGTCGTATTAAACTAAAAATCGTTGAAAAACCCTTAATATTTGTCAAATCGTCGTTAAACAGTGAAAATTTCAGATAAACCTTACAAGAGCGTCAAATCGTCGTAAAACAGTGTAAAAACCAGAAAAACCTTATAAGAGCGATAAATCGTCGTAAAACAGTGAAAATACCAGAAAAACCTTATAAGAGCGTTAAATCGTCGTAAAACAGTGTAAATACCAGAAAAACCTTATAAGAGCGTCAAGTCGTCTTTAAACAGTGGAAATACCAGAAAAACCTTATAAGAGCGTTAAATCGACGTAAAACAGTTAAAATACCAGAAAAACCTTATAAGAGCGTTAAATCATCTCAAAACGCTGTAAAATATAGAAAAACCATTAAAAAGTGATAAATCGTCGTATTGCACTAACAATCATTGAAAAACCCTAAAAATTTGTCAAATCGTCGTAAAACAGTGAAAATACCAGATAAACCTTACAAGAGCGTTTTATCGTCGTAAAACAGTGAAAATACCAGAAAAACCTTATAAGAGCGTTAATCGTCGTAAAACAGTGTAAATACCATAAAAACCTTATAAGAGCGTCAAGTCGTCGTCAAACAGTGAAAATACCAGAAAAACCTTATAAGAGCGTTAAATCGACGTAAAACAGTGAAAATACCTGAAAAACCTAATAAGAGCGTCAAATCGTCGTAAAACAACGTAAAAACCAGAAAAACCTTATAAGTCGTAAAACAGTGAAAATACCAGAAAAACCTTATAAGAGCGTTAAATCATCTTAAAAAGCTGTAAAATATAGAAAAACCATTAAAAAGTGTTAAATCGTCGTATTATACTAAAAATCATTGAAAAACCCTTCAAATTTGTCAAATCGTCGTTAAACAGTGAAAATACCAGAAAAACCTTATAAGGGCGTTAAATCGTCGTAAAACAGTGAAAATACCAGAACCACCTTATAAGAGCGTTAAATCGTCTAAAACCGCTGTAAAATATAGAAAAACCATTAAAAAGTGTTAAATCGTCGTATTACACTGAATCATTGAAAAACACTTAAAATTTGTCAAACCGTCGTAAAACAGTGAAAATTTCAGATAAACCTTACAAGAGCGTTTTATCGTCGTAAAACAGTGAAAATACCAGAAAAACCTTATAAGAGCGTTAAATCGTCGTAAAACAGTGAAAATACCAGAAAAACCTTATAAGAGCGTTAAATCATCTTAAAACGCTGTAAAATATAGAAAAACCATTAAAAAGTGATAAATCGTCGTATTACACTAATAATCATTGAAAAACCATAAAAATTTGTCAAATCGTCGTAAAACAGTGAAAATACCAGATAAACCTTATAAGAGCGTTAAATCGTCCTCAAACGCTGTAAAATATAGAAAAACCATTAAAAAGTGTAAAATCGTTGTATTACACTAAAAATCATTGAAAAACCCTTAAAATTTGTCAAACCGTCGTAAAACAGTGAAAATACCAGATAAACCTTATAAGAGCGTCAAGTCGTCGTCAAACAGTGAAAATACCTGAAAAACCTAATAAGAGCGTCAAATCGTCGTAAAACAACGTAAAAACCAGAAAAACCTTATAAGTCGTAAAACAGTGAAAATACCAGAAAAACCCTTATAAGAGCGTTAAATCATCTTAAAAAGCTGTAAAATATAGAAAAACCATTAAAAAGTGATAAATCGTCGTATTACACTAATAATCATTGAAAAACCCTAAAAATTTGTCAAATCGTCGTAAAACAGTGAAAATACCAGATAAACCTTATGAGAGCGTTAAATCGTCTTAAAACACTGTAAGATATAGAAAAACCATTAAAAAGTGTTAAATCGTCGTATTAGACTAAAAATCATTGAAAAACCCTAAAAAATTGTCAAATCGTCGTTAAACAGTGTAAATACCAGAAAAACCTTATAAGAGCGTCAAATCGTCGTTTAACAGTGAAAATACCAGAGAAACCTTATAAGAGCGTTAAATCGACGAAAAACAGTGAAAATACCAGAAAAACCTTATACGAGCGTTAAATCGACGTAAAACAGTGAAAATACCAGAAAAACCTTATAAGAGCGTTAAATCGTCGCAAAACAGTGAAAATACCAGAAAAACCTTATAAGAGCGTTAAATCGTCGTAAAACAGTGTAAATAACAGAAAAACCTTATTAGAGCGTCAAGTCGTCGTTAAACAGTGAACATACCAGAAAAACCTTATAAGAGCGTTAAATCGACGTAAAACAGTTAAAATACCAGAAAAACCTTATAAGAGCGTTAAATCATCTTAAAACGCTGTAAAATATAGAAAAACCATTAAAAAGTGATTAATCGTCGTATTACACTAATAATCATTGAAAAACCCTAAAAATTTGTCAAATCGTCGTAAAACAGTGAAAATACCAGAACAACCTTATAAGAGCGTTAAATCGTCTAAAAACGCTGTAAAATATAGAAAAACCATTAAAAAGTGTTAAATCGTCGTATTATACTAAAAATCATTGAAAAACCCTTCAAATTTGTCAAATCGTCGTTAAACAGTGAAAATACCAGAAAAACCTTATAAGAGCGTTAAATCGTCGTAAAACAGTGAAAATACCAGAACCACCTTATAAGAGCGTTAAATCGTCTAAAACCGCTGTAAAATATAGAAAAACCATTAAAAAGTGTTAAATCGTCGTATTACACTGAATCATTGAAAAACACTTAAAATTTGTCAAACCGTCGTAAAACAGTGAAAATTTCAGATAAACCTTACAAGAGCGTTTTATCGTCGTAAAACAGTGAAAATACCAGAAAAACCTTATAAGAGCGTTAAATCGTCGTAAAACAGTGAAAATACCAGAAAAACCTTATAAGAGCGTTAAATCATCTTAAAACGCTGTAAAATATAGAAAAACCATTAAAAAGTGATAAATCGTCGTATTACACTAATAATCATTGAAAAACCATAAAAATTTGTCAAATCGTCGTAAAACAGTGAAAATACCAGATAAACCTTATAAGAGCGTTAAATCGTCCTCAAACGCTGTAAAATATAGAAAAACCATTAAAAAGTGTAAAATCGTTGTATTACACTAAAAATCATTGAAAAACCCTTAAAATTTGTCAAACCGTCGTAAAACAGTGAAAATACCAGATAAACCTTACAAGAGCGTTTTATCGTCGTAAAACAGTGAAAATACCAGAAAAACCTTATAAGAGCGTTAATTTGTCTTAAAACGCTGTAAAATATAGAAAAACCTTTAAGAAGTGTTAAATCGTCGTATTAAACTAAAAATCGTTGAAAAACCCTTAATATTTGTCAAATCGTCGTTAAACAGTGAAAATTTCAGATAAACCTTACAAGAGCGTCAAATCGTCGTAAAACAGTGTAAAAACCAGAAAAACCTTATAAGAGCGATAAATCGTCGTAAAACAGTGAAAATACCAGAAAAACCTTATAAGAGCGTCAAGTCGTCGTCAAACAGTGAAAATACCTGAAAAACCTAATAAGAGCGTCAAATCGTCGTAAAACAACGTAAAAACCAGAAAAACCTTATAAGTCGTAAAACAGTGAAAATACCAGAAAAACCCTTATAAGAGCGTTAAATCATCTTAAAAAGCTGTAAAATATAGAAAAACCATTAAAAAGTGATAAATCGTCGTATTACACTAATAATCATTGAAAAACCCTAAAAATTTGTCAAATCGTCGTAAAACAGTGAAAATACCAGATAAACCTTATGAGAGCGTTAAATCGTCTTAAAACACTGTAAGATATAGAAAAACCATTAAAAAGTGTTAAATCGTCGTATTAGACTAAAAATCGTTGAAAAACCCTAAAAAATTGTCAAATCGTCGTTAAACAGTGTAAATACCAGAAAAACCTTATAAGAGCGTCAAATCGTCGTTAAACAGTGAAAATACCAGAGAAACCTTATAAGAGCGTTAAATCGACGAAAAACAGTGAAAATACCAGAAAAACCTTATACGAGCGTTAAATCGACGTAAAACAGTGAAAATACCAGAAAAACCTTATAAGAGCGTTAAATCGTCGCAAAACAGTGAAAATACCAGAAAAACCTTATAAGAGCGTTAAATCGTCGTAAAACAGTGTAAATAACAGAAAAACCTTATTAGAGCGTCAAGTCGTCGTTAAACAGTGAACATACCAGAAAAACCTTATAAGAGCGTTAAATCGACGTAAAACAGTTAAAATACCAGAAAAACCTTATAAGAGCGTTAAATCATCTTAAAACGCTGTAAAATATAGAAAAACCATTAAAAAGTGATTAATCGTCATATTACACTAATAATCATTGAAAAACCCTAAAAATTTGTCAAATCGTCGTAAAACAGTGAAAATACCAGAACAACCTTATAAGAGCGTTAAATCGTCTAAAAACGCTGTAAAATATAGAAAAACCATTAAAAAGTGTTAAATCGTCGTATTATACTAAAAATCATTGAAAAACCCTTCAAATTTGTCAAATCGTCGTTAAACAGTGAAAATACCAGAAAAACCTTATAAGAGCGTTAAATCGTCGTAAAACAGTGAAAATACCAGAACCACCTTATAAGAGCGTTAAATCGTCTAAAACCGCTGTAAAATATAGAAAAACCATTAAAAAGTGTTAAATCGTCGTATTACACTGAATCATTGAAAAACACTTAAAATTTGTCAAACCGTCGTAAAACAGTGAAAATTTCAGATAAACCTTACAAGAGCGTTTTATCGTCGTAAAACAGTGAAAATACCAGAAAAACCTTATAAGAGCGTTAAATCGTCGTAAAACAGTGAAAATACCAGAAAAACCTTATAAGAGCGTTAAATCATCTTAAAACGCTGTAAAATATAGAAAAACCATTAAAAAGTGATAAATCGTCGTATTACACTAATAATCATTGAAAAACCATAAAAATTTGTCAAATCGTCGTAAAACAGTGAAAATACCAGATAAACCTTATAAGAGCGTTAAATCGTCGTAAAACAGTGAAAATACCAGAACCACCTTATAAGAGCGTTAAATCGTCTAAAACCGCTGTAAAATATAGAAAAACCATTAAAAAGTGTAAAATCGTTGTATTACACTAAAAATCATTGAAAAACCCTTAAAATTTGTCAAACCGTCGTAAAACAGTGAAAATACCAGATAAACCTTACAAGAGCGTTTTATCGTCGTAAAACAGTGAAAATACCAGAAAAACCCTATAAGAGCGTTAAATCGTCGTAAAACATTGAAAATACCAAATAAACCTTATAAGAGCGTTAAATCGTCTTAAAACGCTGTAAAATATAGAAAAACCATTAAAAAGTGTTTGATCGTCGTATTTCACTGAAAAACATTAAAAAACTCTTACAATTTGTCACATTGTCGCAAAACAGTGAAAATACCACAAAAACCTTATACGAGCGTTTAATCGTCGTGAAACAGTGAAAATACCAGAAAAACCTAAGAAGAGCGTCAAATCGTCGTAAAACAGTGAAAATACCAGAAAAACCTAAGAAGAGCGTCAAATCGTCGTAAAACAGTGAAAATACCAGAAAAACCTTATAAGAGCGTTAAATCGTCTTAAACAGTGTAAATACCAGAAAAACCTAAGAAGAGCGTCAAATCGTCGTAAAACAGTTAAAATACCAGAAAAACCTTATAAGAGCGTTAAATCATCTTAAAACGCTGTAAAATATAGAAAAACCCTTAAAAAGTGATAAATCGTCGTATTACACTAATAATCATTGAAAAACCCTAAGCATTTGTCAAATCGTCAAAAAAACAGTGAAAATACCAGAAAAACCTAATAAGAGCGTTAAATCGTCCTCAAACGCTGTAAAATATAGAAAAACCATTAAAAAGTGTTATATCGTCGTATTACACTAAAAATCATTGAAAAACCCTTCAAATTTGTCAAATCGTCGTTAAACAGTGAAAATACCAGAAAAACCTTAAAAGAGCGTTAAATCGTCGTAAAACAGTGAAAATACCAGAACAACCTTATAAGAGCGTTAAATCGTCTAAAAACGCTGTAAAATATAGAAAAACCATTAAAAAGTGTTAAATCGTCGTATTACACTAAAAATCATTGAAAAACACTTAAAATTTGTCAAACCGTCGTAAAACAGTGAAAATTTCAGATAAACCTTACAAGAGCGTTTTATCGTCGTAAAACAGTGAAAATACCAGAAAAACCTTATAAGAGCGTTAAATCGTCGTAAAACAGTTAAAATACCAGAAAACCCTTATAAGAGCGTTAAATCGTCGTAAAACAGTGAAAATACCAGAAAAACTTTATAAGAGCGTTAATTTGTCTTAAAACGCTGTAAAATATAGAAAAACCATTAAGAAGTGTTAAATCGTCGTATTAAACTAAAAATCGTTGAAAAACCCTTAATATTTGTCAAATCGTCGTTAAACAGTGAAAATTTCAGATAAACCTTACAAGAGCGTCAAATCGTCGTAAAACAGTGTAAAAACCAGAAAAACCTTATAAGAGCGATAAATCGTCGTAAAACAGTGAAAATACCAGAAAAACCTTATAAGAGCGTTAAATCGTCGTAAAACAGTGTAAATACCAGAAAAACCTTATAAGAGCGTCAAGTCGTCTTTAAACAGTGGAAATACCAGAAAAACCTTATAAGAGCGTTAAATCGACGTAAAACAGTTAAAATACCAGAAAAACCTTATAAGAGCGTTAAATCATCTCAAAACGCTGTAAAATATAGAAAAACCATTAAAAAGTGATAAATCGTCGTATTGCACTAACAATCATTGAAAAACCCTAAAAATTTGTCAAATCGTCGTAAAACAGTGAAAATACCAGATAAACCTTACAAGAGCGTTTTATCGTCGTAAAACAGTGAAAATACCAGAAAAACCTTATAAGAGCGTTAATCGTCGTAAAACAGTGTAAATACCATAAAAACCTTATAAGAGCGTCAAGTCGTCGTCAAACAGTGAAAATACCAGAAAAACCTTATAAGAGCGTTAAATCGACGTAAAACAGTGAAAATACCTGAAAAACCTAATAAGAGCGTCAAATCGTCGTAAAACAACGTAAAAACCAGAAAAACCTTATAAGTCGTAAAACAGTGAAAATACCAGAAAAACCTTATAAGAGCGTTAAATCATCTTAAAAAGCTGTAAAATATAGAAAAACCATTAAAAAGTGATAAATCGTCGTATAACACTAATAATCATTGAAAAACCCTAAGCATTTGTCAAATCGTCAAAAAAACAGTGAAAATACCAGAAAAACCTAATAAGAGCGTTAAATCGTCCTCAAACGCTGTAAAATATAGAAAAACCATTAAAAAGTGTTATATCGTCGTATTACACTAAAAATCATTGAAAAACCCTTCAAATTTGTCAAATCGTCGTTAAACAGTGAAAATACCAGAAAAACCTTAAAAGAGCGTTAAATCGTCGTAAAAAAGTGAAAATACCAGAACAACCTTATAAGAGCGTTAAATCGTCTAAAAACGCTGTAAAATATAGAAAAACCATTAAAAAGTGTTAAATCGTCGTATTACACTAAAAATCATTGAAAAACACTTAAAATTTGTCAAACCGTCGTAAAACAGTGAAAATTTCAGATAAACCTTACAAGAGCGTTTTATCGTCGTAAAACAGTGAAAATACCAGAAAAACCTTATAAGAGCGTTAAATCGTCGTAAAACAGTTAAAATACCAGAAAAACCTTATAAGAGCGTTAAATCGTCGTAAAACAGTGAAAATACCAGAAAAACCTTATAAGAGCGTTAATTTGTCTTAAAACGCTGTAAAATATAGAAAAACCTTTAAGAAGTGTTAAATCGTCGTATTAAACTAAAAATCGTTGAAAAACCCTTAATATTTGTCAAATCGTCGTTAAACAGTGAAAATTTCAGATAAACCTTACAAGAGCGTCAAATCGTCGTAAAACAGTGTAAAAACCAGAAAAACCTTATAAGAGCGATAAATCGTCGTAAAACAGTGAAAATACCAGAAAAACCTCATAAGAGCGTTTAATCGTCCTAAAACATTGTAAATACCAGAAAAACCTTATAAGAGCGTCAAGTCGTCTTTAAACAGTGAAAATACCAGAAAAACCTTATAAGAGCGTTAAATCGACGTAAAACAGTTAAAATACCAGAAAAACCTTATAAGAGCGTTAAATCATCTTAAAACGCTGTAAAATATAGAAAAACCATTAAAAAGTGATAAATCGTCGTATTGCACTAATAATCATTGAAAAACCCTAAAAAATTGTCAAATCGTCGTAAAACAGTGAAAATACCAGAAAAACCTTATAAGAGCGTTAAATCGACGTAAAACAGTTAAAATACCAGAAAAACCTTATAAGAGCGTTAAATCATCTTAAAACGCTGTAAAATATAGAAAAACCATTAAAAAGTGATAAATCGTCGTATTACACTAATAATCATTGAAAAACCCTAAAAATTTGTCAAATCGTTGTAAAACAGTGAAAATACCAGAACAATCTTATAAGAGCGTTAAATCGTCTAAAAACGCTGTAAAATATAGAAAAACCATTAAAAAAAGTTAAATCGTCGTATTACACTAAAAATCATTGAAAAACCCTTAAAATTTGTCAAACCGTCGTAAAACAGTGAAAATACCAGATAAACCTTACAAGAGCGTTTTATCGTCGTAAAACAGTGAAAATACCAGAAAAACCTTATAAGAGCGTTAATCGTCGTAAAACAGTGTAAATACCAGAAAAACCTTATAAGAGCGTCAAGTCGTCGTCAAACAGTGAAAATACCAGAAAAACCTTATAAGAGCGTTAAATCGACGTAAAACAGTGAAAATACCTGAAAAACCTAATTAGAGCGTCAAATCGTCGTAAAACAACGTAAAAACCAGAAAAACCTTATAAGTCGTAAAACAGTGAAAATACCAGAAAAACCTTATAAGAGCGTTAAATCATCTTAAAAAGCTGTAAAATATAGAAAAACCATTAAAAAGTGATAAATCGTCGTATTACACTAATAATCATTGAAAAACCCTAAAAATTTGTCAAATCGTCGTAAAACAGTGAAAATACCAGATAAACCTTATGAGAGCGTTAAATCGTCATAAAACACTGTAAGATATAGAAAAACCATTACAAAGTGTTAAATCGTCGTATTAGACTAAAAATCATTGAAAAACCCTAAAAAATTGTCAAATCGTCGTTAAACAGTGTAAATACCAGAAAAACCTTATAAGAGCGTCAAATCGTCGTTAAACAGTGAAAATACCAGAGAAACCTTATAAGAGCGTTAAATCGACGAAAAACAGTGAAAATACCAGAAAAACCTTATACGAGCGTTAAATCGACGTAAAACAGTGAAAATACCAGAAAAACCTTATAAGAGCGTTAAATCGTCGCAAAACAGTGAAAATACCAGAAAAACCTTATAAGAGCGTTAAATCGTCGTAAAACAGTGTAAATACCAGAAAAACCTTATTAGAGCGTCAAGTCGTCGTTAAACAGTGAACATACCAGAAAAACCTTATAAGAGCGTTAAATCGACGTAAAACAGTTAAAATACCAGAAAAACCTTATAAGAGCGTTAAATCATCTTAAAACGCTGTAAAATATAGAAAAACCATTAAAAAGTGATTAATCGTCGTATTACACTAATAATCATTGAAAAACCCTAAAAATTTGTCAAATCGTCGTAAAACAGTGAAAATACCAGAACAACCTTATAAGAGCGTTAAATCGTCTAAAAACGCTGTAAAATATAGAAAAACCATTAAAAAGTGTTAAATCGTCGTATTATACTAAAAATCATTGAAAAACCCTTCAAATTTGTCAAATCGTCGTTAAACAGTGAAAATACCAGAAAAACCTTATAAGAGCGTTAAATCGTCGTAAAACAGTGAAAATACCAGAACCACCTTATAAGATCGTTAAATCGTCTAAAACCGCTGTAAAATATAGAAAAACCATTAAAAAGTGTTAAATCGTCGTATTACACTGAATCATTGAAAAACACTTAAAATTTGTCAAACCGTCGTAAAACAGTGAAAATTTCAGATAAACCTTACAAGAGCGTTTTATCGTCGTAAAACAGTGAAAATACCAGAAAAACCTTATAAGAGCGTTAAATCGTCGTAAAACAGTGAAAATACCAGAAAAACCTTATAAGAGCGTTAAATCATCATAAAACGCTGTAAAATATAGAAAAACCATTAAAAAGTGATAAATCGTCGTATTACACTAATAATCATTGAAAAACCATAAAAATTTGTCAAATCGTCGTTAAACAGTGAAAATACCAGAAAAACCTTATAAGAGCGTTAAATCGTCGTAAAACAGTGAAAATACCAGAACCACCTTATAAGATCGTTAAATCGTCTAAAACCGCTGTAAAATATAGAAAAACCATTAAAAAGTGTTAAATCGTCGTATTACACTGAATCATTGAAAAACACTTAAAATTTGTCAAACCGTCGTAAAACAGTGAAAATTTCAGATAAACCTTACAAGAGCGTTTTATCGTCGTAAAACAGTGAAAATACCAGAAAAACCTTATAAGAGCGTTAAATCGTCGTAAAACAGTGAAAATACCAAATAAACCTTATAAGAGCGTTAAATCGTCTTAAAACGCTGTAAAATATAGAAAAACCATTAAAAAGTGTTTGATCGTCGTATTTCACTGAAAAACATTAAAAAACTCTTACAATTTGTCACATTGTCGCAAAACAGTGAAAATACCACAAAAACCTTATACGAGCGTTTAATCGTCGTGAAACAGTGAAAATACCAGAAAAACCTAAGAAGAGCGTCAAATCGTCGTAAAACAGTGAAAATACCAGAAAAACCTAAGAAGAGCGTCAAATCGTCGTAAAACAGTGAAAATACCAGAAAAACCTTATAAGAGCGTTAAATCGTCTTAAACAGTGTAAATACCAGAAAAACCTAAGAAGAGCGTCAAATCGTCGTAAAACAGTTAAAATACCAGAAAAACCTTATAAGAGCGTTAAATCATCTTAAAACGCTGTAAAATATAGAAAAACCCTTAAAAAGTGATAAATCGTCGTATTACACTAATAATCATTGAAAAACCCTAAGCATTTGTCAAATCGTCAAAAAAACAGTGAAAATACCAGAAAAACCTAATAAGAGCGTTAAATCGTCCTCAAACGCTGTAAAATATAGAAAAACCATTAAAAAGTGTTATATCGTCGTATTACACTAAAAATCATTGAAAAACCCTTCAAATTTGTCAAATCGTCGTTAAACAGTGAAAATACCAGAAAAACCTTAAAAGAGCGTTAAATCGTCGTAAAACAGTGAAAATACCAGAACAACCTTATAAGAGCGTTAAATCGTCTAAAAACGCTGTAAAATATAGAAAAACCATTAAAAAGTGTTAAATCGTCGTATTACACTAAAAATCATTGAAAAACACTTAAAATTTGTCAAACCGTCGTAAAACAGTGAAAATTTCAGATAAACCTTACAAGAGCGTTTTATCGTCGTAAAACAGTGAAAATACCAGAAAAACCTTATAAGAGCGTTAAATCGTCGTAAAACAGTTAAAATACCAGAAAAACCTTATAAGAGCGTTAAATCGTCGTAAAACAGTGAAAATACCAGAAAAACCTTATAAGAGCGTTAATTTGTCTTAAAACGCTGTAAAATATAGAAAAACCATTAAGAAGTGTTAAATCGTCGTATTAAACTAAAAATCGTTGAAAAACCCTAAATATTTGTCAAATCGTCGTTAAACAGTGAAAATTTCAGATAAACCTTACAAGAGCGTCAAATCGTCGTAAAACATTGTAAAAACCAGAAAAACCTTATAAGAGCGATAAATCGTCGTAAAACAGTGAAAATACCAGAAAAACCTTATAAGAGCGTTAAATCGTCGTAAAACAGTGTAAATACCAGAAAAACCTTATAAGAGCGTCAAGTCGTCTTTAAACAGTGGAAATACCAGAAAAACCTTATAAGAGCGTTAAATCGACGTAAAACAGTTAAAATACCAGAAAAACCTTATAAGAGCGTTAAATCATCTTAAAACGCTGTAAAATATAGAAAAACCATTAAAAAGTGATAAATCGTCGTATTGCACTAATAATCATTGAAAAACCCTAAAAATTTGTCAAATCGTCGTAAAACAGTGAAAATACCAGAAAAACCTTATAAGAGCGTTAAATCGACGTAAAACAGTTAAAATACCAGAAAAACCTTATAAAAGCGTTAAATCATCTTACAACGCTGTAAAATATAGAAAAACCATTAAAAAGTGATAAATCGTCGTATTACACTAATAATCACTGAAAAACCCTAAAAATTTGTCAAATCGTTGTATTACAGTGAAAATACCAGAACAATCTTATAAGAGCGTTAAATCGTCTAAAAACGCTGTAAAATATAGAAAAACCATTAAAAAGTGTTAAATCGTCGTATTACACTAAAAATCATTGAAAAACTCTTAAAATTTGTCAAACCGTCGTAAAACAGTGAAAATACCAGATAAACCTTACAAGAGCGTTTTATCGTCGTAAAACAGTGAAAATACCAGAAAAACCTTATAAGAGCGTTAATCGTCGTAAAACAGTGTAAATACCAGAAAAACCTTATAAGAGCGTCAAGTCGTCGTCAAACAGTGAAAATACCAGAAAAACCTTATAAGAGCGTTAAATCGACGTAAAACAGTGAAAATACCTGAAAAACCTAATAAGAGCGTCAAATCGTCGTAAAACAACGTAAAAACCAGAAAAACCTTATAAGTCGTAAAACAGTGAAAATACCAGAAAAACCTTATAAGAGCGTTAAATCATCTTAAAAAGCTGTAAAATATAGAAAAACCATTAAAAAGTGATAAATCGTCGTATAACACTAATAATCATTGAAAAACCCTAAAAATTTGTCAAATCGTCGTAAAACAGTGAAAATACCAGATAAACCTTATAAGAGCGTTAAATCGTCTTAAAACACTGTAAGATATAGAAAAACCATTAAAAAGTGTTAAATCGTCGTATTAGACTAAAAATCATTGAAAAACCCTTAAAAATTGTCAAATCGTCGTTAAACAGTGTAAATACCAGAAAAACCTTATAAGAGCGTCAAATCGTCGTTAAACAGTGAAAATACCAGAGAAACCTTATAAGAGCGTTAAATCGACGAAAAACAGTGAAAATACCAGAAAAACCTTATACGAGCGTTAAATCGACGTAAAACAGTGAAAATACCAGAAAAACCTTATAAGAGCGTTAAATCGTCGCAAAACAGTGAAAATACCAGAAAAACCTTATAAGAGCGTTAAATCGTCGTAAAACAGTGTAAATACCAGAAAAACCTTACAAGAGCGTTTTATCGTCGTAAAACAGTGAAAATACCAGAAAAACCTTATAAGAGCGTTAAATCGTCGTAAAACAGTGAAAATACCAGAAAAACCTTATAAGAGCGTAAAATCGTCGTAAAACAGTGTAAATACCAGAAAAACCTTATAAGAGCGTCAAGTCGTCGTTAAACAGTGAAAATACCAGAAAAACCTTATAAGAGCGTTAAATTGTCGTAAAACAGTGAAAATACCAGAAAAACCTTATAAGAGCTTTAAATCATCTTAAAACGCTGTAAAATATAGAAAAACCATTAAAAAGTGATAAATCGTCGTATTACACTAATAATCATTGAAAAACCCTAAAAATTTGTCAAATCGTCGTAAAACAGTGAAAATACCAGAACAACCTTAAAAGAGCGTTAAATCGTCTAAAAACGCTGTAAAATATAGAAAAACCATTAACTAACTAACTAACTAACTAACCATCACGCCGTTTCCCCGCAGGGGTAGGCAGAGAGGACGGACCGCCAAACAACTCGGTCTTGGCACACACTCCTTGCCTCATTCACATTCATACATCGTCTCATACATACTCTTCTATTATTCTGACTCTTGACATGGCCCGACTCGAGTATCTGATTCACTTGATCGTGCCATGTCTTCCTCGGGCGTCCCCGACTTCTGCTACCATTCACATTTGCATCATATATCCTCCTTACACTCCTATCTTCGCTCATTCGCTCTACATGCCCAAACCATCTAAGCGTCCCTTTCTTAATCTTACTCATTACGCTTACATCAGCCTTGCACTCTTTGCGGATCTCCACATTCCTCACACGATCAAACATGGTTTTACCACACATACGCCTCAGGGATCTCATTTCAACAGCATTTAATCTACTTTCATCCTTTCTTTGCCAGTTCCATGCCTCACTTCCATACATCAAGGTAGGTACCAGCACTCCGTTGTGGACTGCTAACTTCGCTTCTTTGGACAATTTTTTGTTAGCGCCTACGGCGTTTAGTCCTCCATTAACGGAATTACCTGCATTTACCCTTCTTTCGATATCTCTGTCAGCCTTCCCATCTCTCGTAAACATACTTCCTAAATACACAAACTCATCCACCTGCTCCAAGTATTCCCCATTCACAATTATATTGCACACTGTTTTCGTACTCTCTCTTTCAAACACCATTACTTTAGACTTACTTACATTCATCATTAACTCATTCTTCATGCATACTTCGTTCATCCTAGACACGAGAGACTGTAGATCATCTACACTATTAGCAATCAGCACCGCATCATCAGCATACAACAGGCAACATACTTTAAAATTATTCAAATTCGCGCCCAATCCCACCTCTTTCAATTCTTGCATACAATTATCCATGTATAGATTGAATAACCACGGTGACATTACGCAGCCTTGTTTAACACCTTTTGTGATATCAAACCACCCCGTAAAACCACCGTTTACCCTAACACATGCAACGCTTCCCTCATACAGAGACGCAATTGCCTGAATCAGATTCGTATTCACTCCATACTTGGACAACACCTTCCATAGCTTTTTCCTGTCGACTCGGTCGTATGCTTTTTGTAAATCTACAAAGGCACAGAAAAGTTTCTGGTTTTTTGCCAGAAACTTCTCAGTGAGCATACGCAATGAGAAGATCTGGTCCATGCACCCCCTTCCACTCATGAAAGCACCTTGCACATCCCATATTTTATCCTTTGTTTCCTTTCTTACTCTTTCAATCAAAATTCTACCATACAGCTTGCCAACTGAACTAAGCAGGCTAATAGCCCTATGATTCCCACATTCCATACGTGACCCTTTACCTTTGTATAATGGCATGATCACAG
>NW_028301336.1:2500-93604 GCF_061612785.1 Hesperophylax consimilis | reverse complement strand
TGAATGGTTTTTCAATATTTTCCTGTGTTTTTCGACGATTTACGATGTTTAAGACCATTTTACCGGTTTGACCACAATTTTACACAAAAATAACGGTTTTCTACATTTTTCATGTTTAAGCACAATTTTACATAAAAATAACGTTTTTCTGCAATTTTTCTGGTTTTACCACAATTTTACACAAAAATAACGTTTTTCTACAATTTTTGAGGTTTTATGCCGTTTTTAAACATTTTGCTTGGTTTTTCAAAATTTTTCAGTGATTTTCGACGATTTACGTAGTTTTAGACCATTTTTCTGGTTTTACCACCATTTTACACAAAAATAACGGTTTTCTGCAATTTTCCTGGTTTGACCACAATTTTACACAAAAATAACGTTCTTCTACAATTTTTGTGGTTTTATGATGTTTTAACACATTTTGCAAGGTTTTTCTATATTTTTCAGTGATTTTCGACGATTTACGATGTTTTAGACCATTTTTCTGGTTTTACCACCATTTTACACAAAAATAACGTTTTCCTACAATTTTTGAGATTTTATGACGTTTTTACACTTTTTGAATGGTTTTTCAATATTTTTCAGTTTTTTTCGACGATTAACGATGTTTTAAGCCGTTTTTCTTGTTTAAAAACAATTTTTCACAAAAATAACGTTTTTCTGCAATTTTTCCTGTTTTACCACAATTTTACACAAAACTTACGTTTTTCAACAATTTTTGAGGTTTGATGACGTTTTTAAACATTTTGCATATTTTTCAATATTTTTCAGTGTTTTTCGACGATTTACGATGTTTTAAATTTTTTTTATTTTTTTCCACAATTTAACCCAAAATAACGTTTTTCCACAATTTTTCAGGTTTTATGACGTTTTTAAACATTTTGCATATTTTTCAAAAAATTTCAGTGTTTTTCGATGATTTACGATGTTTTAGACCATTTCTCTGGTTTAACCACCATTTAACACAAAAATAACGTTTTTCTGCAATTTTTTCTGGTTTTATCACATTTTAAAACAAAATAACGTTTTTCCACAATTTTTGAGGTTTTATGACGTTTTTAAACATTTTGCATATTTTTCAAAATTTTTCAGTGTTTTTCGATGATTTACGATGTTTTAGACCATTTCTCTGGTTTAACCACCATTTTACTCAAAAATAACGGTTTTCTAGATTTTTTCATGTTTTAGCACAATTTTACACAAAAACAACGAATTGGTGCAATTTTTCAGGTTTTACCAAAATTTAACACTAAAATAAACGGGTTATGAGGTTTTTACGCATTTTGCATGGTTTTTCAGTATTTTTCAGTGTTTTAAAACGATTTAGGATGTTTTAGATTATTTTTCTGGTTTAACCACCATTTAACACAAAAATAACGGTTTTCTACATTTTTTCATGTTTTAGCAAAATTTTACACAAAAATCTCTTTTTTCTACAATTTTTCATGTTTTAGCACAATTTAACTGCAATTTTTCTGGTTTTACCCAAATTTAACACTGAAAAAAACGGGTTTATGAGGTTTTTACACATTTTGCATGGTTTTTCAGTAATTTTCAGTGTTTTAAAACAATTCACGATGTTTTAGACCATTTTTCTGGTTTTATCACCATTTAAAACAAAAATAACGATTTTCTACATTTTTTCATGTTTAAGCACAATATTAATGCGATTTTTCTGGTTTTACCAAAATTTTACACTAAAATAAAAGGGTTTGTGTATTTTTTACACATTTTTCATGGTTATTCAATGTTTTAAAACGATTTGCGATGTTTTAGACCATTTTTCTGGTTTAACCACCAGTTAACACAAAAATAACGGTTTTCTACATTTTTGAGGGTTTAACACGTTTTTACACATTTTGAATGGTTTTTCAATATTTTTCAATTTTTTTCGACGATTAACGATGTTTTTAACCGTTTTTCTTGTTTTAAAACAATTTTTCACAAAAATAACGTTTTTCTGCAATTTTTTCTGGTTTTACCACATTTTAACACAAAATAACGTGTTTCCACAATTTTTGAGGTTTTATGACGTTTTTAATCAACAATAACATTTGGCTGTCATCAGTTGTTTTGTTTTGCTCTATCTAAAATTATTTTTTTACCATTCTTTTTTGTTTTCTGGCAAAAAAAAGTGTAGTGTGTTGTGCCTTGAGGTTTCTTCTCCCTCCTGATCTTCCTGGAGTCACTTGTCGCTGCTGATTTCCAGATATTTATAACCTTTTTTTACTTCTGTCATTTTCCATACTATTATTGTAGTTGTTTACTGTTGTGAATAATGGAGGAAGATTTCCCTCCTGGACCCCCTACAAAGCCCCCAGATCCCTCTCCAGACCCCCCAGACGGGGAAAATGGAGAAATTTCTGACAGTGATTCTGTCATTTTGACTTCTACCAAAAAAAGGAAATTTACTCCTTCTTCCCCAATAAAACTTGACTCTCCTTCGACTTCGCAATCCCCACCAGCACTTTCTCAACTTCCTCCAACAAATTTTTATTCTCCTCATTCCCGTGGCCCATTCATAGTATACGCCCAAAAAACTGAGCAAGGAAAAACCATCCACCCTCTTGAATTTGGCAAATTCCTATCAAATAGCAAGAACCTTTCAATCAAGCCTGGAGGTGTAAAAGCCGAGGGTCGCTTCCGAATCTCCGTCGAATTCCTCTCAGGGTCAGCTGCCAACAGTTTCATCAAAAATATCTTCATTTCATCTAATTCAAAGTTCAAGGCATATATCCCTACTTTCAATGTCACTCGCATGGGCCTGGTCAGAGGTATCTCGACCGATCTGTCCATCGAAGAAATTCTGTCTTCACTTTCAACCCCCCAACACATTGGCAATCCCATAAAAGCCAGGAGGCTAAATTACAAGGACTCCTCTGAGGGTATTATTTCCTGGAAGCCCTCCCAATCTGTAGTTATCACCTTTGAAGGTCAATCTCTTCCCTCCCATATATATTTATTCTTCAACTCATTACCAGTTGAAATGTATACTTATCCCACCACTCAATGTTTCAATTGCTGCCGTTTTGGTCATACCAAAGCTGCATGCAGATCTCAACCCAGATGTTTTAAATGTGGAGAAAACCACGCAGCTGACCAATGTCCTTCTTCCTCCTCACCCAAACGTTTTAACTGCTCAGGCTCACATACAGCTATCAACACTTCTTGCCCAGAACAATCTCGCCAAAAAAATATAAAAATTTCTATGGCCTCTCAGAACTTGTCTTTTCTGCAGGCTTCTAAACTATTCCCGCCTGTCAAAAAATCATTTGCTGAGGCTTTATCCAGCAACTCCTCATCCAACCCTCTTCCCTCTTCTACAACAACTTCTTCTCGTTCAACTAAATTCACATACAAAAACGCTATCTCTAAACCGGCTCCTTGATACGATCAGCAACAACACAACTCACTGCTCTTAAATCCCAATGGTTCACCTCTTTCAAATGCCACAAATGGGTGTGCAAATAATTATAATCCATCCTCAATGAACTCTCTAAAACTTTCTGAAAAACTCTCCCAAGACAATTCTTCATTTATCCAAACTCTCATTATGCTTCTAATTGACCTTATTTCTTCTCAAACTAATCTACCGTCCAACGCTGCTACTATTATTTCCACATTAAAATCATTTATTCAAAATGACTCTTCAAGATTTCAAAATACTTCAGTGGAATAGCCGAAGTGCTATTTCTAACAAATCTGATCTCCTTAACCTATTAAATTCCAACTTTATTTCTTTGGCTGCTATCTCGGAGACTTGGTTTACTCCATCCACCCACTTTAATGTGGGAGGGTATTCCTGTCTCCGCGACGACCGCCCGGAAGGTTCGGGCGGCGGTGCTGCCCTTTTTATTAAGAAATCCATATCATTTTCCCCAATAAATAATATCAAACCCCCCAATGCTGACTTCCAAATGGTTGCAGCTAAAATAAAGGACACATCCTTTATTTCAGTCTATCTTCCCCCAACAGCCCACTTCAATAAACAAATTTGGTTGCAAATTGTAAGTCAACTAAGCCCTCCTTTCTTTATATTAGGCGATTTTAATGTCCATTCCCCCGTCTGGGGTTCTGCTTTCTCCGACCGAGATGGTCGAAGTGTGATGGATTTCCTAGATCAATCCAACCTTTTCCTTTTGAATGACGGATCTCCTACTAGGATATCTCGCCCCAGCACAAACCCCAGTATTTTTCAATATTTTCTAGTGTTTTTCGACGATTTACGATGTTTTAGACCATTTTTCTGGTTTAACCAAAATTTAACACTAAAAAAACGGGTTTATGAGGCTTTTACACATTTTGCATGGTTTTTCAGTATTTTTCAGTGTTTTAAAACGATTTACGATGTTTTAGAACATTTTTCTGGTTTAACCACCATTTAACACAAAAATAACGGTTTTCTACATTTTTTCATATTTTAGCACAATTTTACACAAAAACAACGTTTTTCTGCAATTTTTCTGGTTTTACTACAATTTTACACAAAACTTACGTTTTTCTACAATTTTTGAGGTTTTATGCCGTTTTTAAACATTTTGCTTGGTTTTTCAAAATTTTTCAGTGATTTTCGACGATTTACGTTGTTTTAGACCATTTTTCTGGTTTTACCACCATTTTACACAAAAATAACGGTTTTCTACATTTTTTCATGTTTTAGCACAATTTTACACAAAAATAACGTTTTTCTGCATTTTTCCTGGTTTTACCACAATTTTACACAAAAATAACGTTCTTCTACAATTTTTGTGGTTTTATGATGTTTTAACACATTTTGCATGGTTTTTCTATATTTTTCAGTGTTTATCGACGATTTACGATGTTTTAGACCATTTTTCTGGTTTTACCACCATTTTACACAAAAATAACGTTTTCCTTCAATTTTTGAGATTTTATGACGTTTTTACACATTTTGAATGGGTTTTCAATATTTTTCAGTTTTTTCGACGATTAACGATGTTTTAAACCGTTTTTCTTGTTAAAAAACAATTTTTCACAAAAATAACGTTTTTCTGCAATTTTTCCTGTTTTACCACAATTTTACACAAAACTTACGTTTTTCTACAATTTTTGAGGTTTTATGCCGTTTTTAAACATTTTGCTTGGTTTTTCAAAAATTTTCAGTGATTTTCGACGATTTACGTTGTTTTAGACCATTTTTCTGGTTTTACCACCATTTTACACAAAAATAACGGTTTCCTACATTTTTTCATGTTTTAGCACAATTTTACACAAAAATAACGTTTTTCGGCAATTTTCCTGGTTTTACCACAATTTTACACAAAAATAACGTTTTTCGGCAATTTTCCTGGTTTTACCACAATTTTACACAAAAATAACGTTTTTCCATAATTTTTGAGGTTTTATGACGTTTTTAAACATTTTGCATATTTTTAAAAAAATTTCAGTGTTTTTCGACGATTTACGATGGTTTAGAATATTTTTCTTGTTTTACCACAATTGAACACAAAAAAACGGTTTTCTACATTTTTCATGTTTTAGCACAATTTTACACAAAAATATCGTTTTCCTTCAATTTTTGAGGTTTTATGACATATATCACATTTTGAATGGTTTTTCAATATCTTCCAGTGTGTTTCGACGATTTACGATGTTTTAGACCATTTTTCCGGTTTTACCAAAATTTTACACTAAAATAAACGGGTTTATGTGATTTTTACACATTTTGCATGGTAATTCAATATTTTCCATTGTTTTTCAGTGTTTTTCGACGATTTACGATGTTTTAGACCATTTTTCTGGTTTTACTACCATTTAACACAAAAATAACGGTTTTCTACATTTTTGAGGTTTTAGCACAATTTTACACAAAAATAAAGTTTTCCTTCAATTTTTGAGGTTTTATGACATATTTCACATTTTGAATGGTTTTTCAATATTTCCAGTGTTTTTCGACGATTAACGATGCTTTAGACCTTTTTTTAGTGTTACCACCATTTAACAAAAAAATAACGTTTCTCTACATTTTTTCATGTTTTAGCACTATTTTACACAAAAATAACGTTTCTCTACATATTTTCATGTTTTAGCACTATTTTACACAAAAATAACGTTTTTCTAGTATTTTTGAGGATATGACGTTTTTACATATTTTGCATGGTTTTTCAATATTTTTCAGTGTTTTTCGACGAATTACGATGTTTTAGACCATTTTTCTGGTTTGACCACAATTTTACACAAAAATAACGGTTTTCTACATTTTTCATGTTTAAGTACAATTTTACACAAAAATAACGTTTTTCTGCAATTTTTCTGGTTTTACCACAATTTTACACAGAAGAAACATTTTTTTTACAATTTTTGATGTTTAATGACGTTTTTACACATTTTGAATGGTTTTCCAATATTTTTCAGTGTTTTTCGACGATTAACCATGGTTTAGAATATTTTTCTTGTTTAACCACAATTTAACACAATAAAAACGGTTTTCTACATTTTTCATGTTTTAGCACAATTTTACACAAAAATATTGTTTTCCTTCAATTTTTGAGGTTTTATGACAAATTTCACATTTTGAATGGTTTTTCAATATTTTCCAGTGTTTTTCGACGATTTACGATGTTTTAGACCATTTTTCTGGTTTTACCAAAATTTTACAATAAAATGAACGGTTTTATGAGGTTTTTACACATTTTGCATGGTTTTTCAGTATTTTTCAGTGATTTTCAACGATTTACGATGTTTAAGACCATTTTTTTGGTTTAACCACCATTTAACAAAAAAAAACGGGTTTCTCCATTTATGAGGTTTTAGCACAATTTTACACAAAAATAACGTTTTCCTTCAATTTTTGAGGTTTTATGACATATTTCACATTTTGAATGGTTTTTCAATATTTTCCAGTGTTTTTCGACGATTTACGATGTTTTAGACCATTTTTCTGGTTTTACCAAAATTAAACACTAAAAAAACGGGTTTATGAGGCTTTTACACATTTTGCATTGTTTTTCAGTATTTTTCAGGATTTTAAAACGATTTACGATGTTTTAGAACATTTTTCTGATTTAACCACCATTTAACATAAAAATAACGCTTTTCTACATTTTTTCATATTTAAGCACAATTTTACACAACCCCGTTATATTAGTGTTAGCCAATTCTGTACCATAGAGTCTGAGAAAACTGCTTCCACGGTTCCAACCCAAGTCTAAAACAAGCGTCCAATAAAAAAAAGGATTTTTTTAAATTTCAACTTTATGGAGTTTTTTCACTAAATTCGATTTGTACCACGATTCTTACCACTTTTCCAAAATTTCAGCCCATTCTGTACCATAGAGACTGAGAAAGCTGCTTCCACGGTTCTAACCCAAGTCTAAAATTAGCGTCCAATAAAAAAAGGATTTTTTTAAATTTCAACTTTATGGAGTTTTTTCACTAAATTCGATTTGTACCACGATTCTTACCACTTTTCCAAAATTTCAGACCATTTGGTACCATAGACCTTGAGAAAACTGCTTCCAAAGTTCGAACCCAAGTCTGAAATAAGCGTCCATAAGAATCATGATTTTTCTAAGAATCAAACTTTATGGAGATTTTGTGAAAGATTTCGATTTTTACCACGATTCTTATTGCTATTTCAAAATTTCAGCCCGTTTGTTCCCATAGAGCCTGAAAAAACTGCTTCCAAAGTTCGATCACAGGTCTGAAATGAGCGTCCATAAAAATCATGATTTTTTTTTAAATCCCTCTAAAGGAGATTTTGTGACTGAATTCGATTTGTACCATGATTCTCACCACTTTTCCAAAAGTTCAGCCCATTTGGTACCATAGAGCCTGAGAAAACTGCTTCCAAAGTTCGAACCCAAGTCTGAAATAAGCGTCCATAAAAATCATGACTCTTCTAAGAATCAAACTATATGGAAATCTTAAGACTGAATTCGATTTGTTCCACGATTCTTACCATTTTTCCAAAATTTCAGCCCGTTTGTTCCCATAGAGCCTGAAAAAACTGCTTCCAAAGTTCGAACCCATGTCTGAAATGAGCGTCCATAAAAATCATGACTTTTTTTAAAATCCCTCTTGATGGAGATTTTGTGACTGAATTCGATTTATACCACGATTCTTACCACTTTTCCAAAATTTCAGCCCATTCTGTACCATAGAGCCTGAGAAAACTGCTTCCACGGTTCTAACCGAAGTCTAAAACTAGCGTCCAATAAAAAAAAGGATTTTTTAAAATTTCGACTTTATGGAGTTTTTTCACTTAATTCGATTTGTACCACGATTCTTACCATTTTTCCAAAATTTCAGCCCGTTTGTTCCCATAGAGCCTGAAAAAACTGCTTCCAAAGTTCGAACCCATGTCTGAAATGAGCGTCCATAAAAATCATGACTTTTTTTTAAATCCCTCTTGATGGAGATTTTGTGACTGAATTCGATTTATACCACGATTCTTACCACTTTTCCAAAATTTCAGCCCGTTTGTTCCCATAGAGCCTGAGAAAACTGCTTCCAAAGTTCGAACCCAAGTCTGAAATAAGCGTCCATAAAAATCATGACTCTTCTAAGAATCAAACTATATGGAGATCTTAAGACTGAATTCGATTTGTTCCACGATTCTTACCAATTTTCCAAAATTTCAGCCCCTTTGGTACCATAGAGCCTGAGAAAACTGCTTCCAAAGTTCGAAACCAAATCTGAAATAAGCGTCCAACAGAATCATGATTTTTTTAAGAATCAAACTTTATGGAGATTTTGTGACTGATTTCGATTTTTACCACGATTCTTATTGCTATTTCAAAATTTCAGCCCGTTTGTTCCCATAGAGCCAGAAAAAACTGCTTCCAAAGTTCGAACCCAAGTCTGAAATGAGCGTCCATAAAAATCATGACTTTTTTTTAAATCCCTCTTGATGGAGATTTTGTGACTGAATTCGATTTATACCACGATTCTTACCATTTTTCCAAAATTTCAGCCCATTCTGTACCATAGAGCCTGAGAAAACTGCTTCCACGGTTCTAACCCAAGTCTAAAATTAGCGTCCAATAAAAAAAAAAGATTTTTTAAAATTTCAACTTTATGGAGTATTTTCACTTTATTTGATTTGTACCACGATTCTTACCACTTTTCCAAGATTTCAGCCCATTTGGTTCCATAGAGCCTGAGAAAACTGCTTCCACGGTTCTAACCCAAGTCTAAAATTAGCGTCCAATAAAAAAAGGATTTTTAAAAAAATTCCACTTTATGGAGTTTTTTGACTGAAACCGATTTGTACCACGATTCATACCACATTTCCAAAATTTCAGCCCATTTGGTACCATAGACCTTGAGAAAACTGCTTCCAAAGTTCGAACCCAAGTCTGAAATGAGCGTCCATAAAAATCATGATTTTTCTAAGAATCAAACTTAAGAGAGATTTTAAGACTGAATTCGATTTGTACCATGATTCTTACCACTTTTCCAAAATTTCAGCCCATTTGGTATCATAGAGCCTGAGAAAACTGCTTCCAAAGTTCGAACCCAAGTCTGAAATAAGCGTCCATAAAAATCATGATTTTTTTTTAAATCCCTCTTGATGGAGATTTTGTGACTAAATTCGATTTATACCACGATTCTTACCACTTTTCCAAAATTTGGGCCAATTCTGTACCATAAGCCTGAGAAAACTGCTTCCACGGTTCGAACCAAAGTCTGAAATGAGCGTCCATAAAAATCATGATTTTTTTTAAATCCCTCTTGATGGAGATTTTGTGACTAAATTCGATTTATACCACGATTCTTACCACTTTTCCAAAATTTGGGCCAATTCTGTACCATAGAGCCTGAGAAAACTGCTTCCACGGTTCTAACCCAAGTCTAAAATAAGCGTCCAATAAAAAAAAGGATTTTTTTAAATTTCAACTTTATGGAGTTTTTTCACTAAATTCGATTTGTACCACGATTCTTACCACTTTTCCAAAATTTCAGCCCATTTGGTACCATAGAGCCTGAGAAAACTGCTTCCACGGTTCTAACCCAAGTCTAAAATTAGCGTCCAATAAAAAAAAAGGATTTTTTTAAAATTTCAACTTTATGGAGTTTTTTCACTTAATTCGATTTGTACCACGATTCTTACCACTTTTCCAAAATTTCAGCCCATTTGGTACCATAGACCTTGAGAAAACTGCTTCCAAAGTTCGAACCCAAGTCTGAAATGAGCGTCCATAAAAATCATGATTTTTCTAAGAATCAAACTTAAGAGAGATTTTAAGACTGAATTCGATTTGTACCATGATTCTTACCACTTTCCCAAAATTTCAGCGCATTTGGTACCATACAGCCTGAGAAAACTGCTTCCAAAGTTCGAACCCAGGTCTGAAATTAGCAACCATTAAAATCATGATTTCTTAAAAAATCCAACTTGATGGAGATTTTGTGTCTGAATTCGATTTGTTCCACGTTTTTTACCACTTTTGTGAAATTTCAGCCCATTTGGAAACATAGAGACTGAGAAAACTGCTTCCAAAGTTCGAACCCAAGTCTGAAATTATCGTCCATTAAAATCACGATTTTTCTAAGAGTCTATCTTTATGGAGATTTTTTGATTGATTTCGATTTGTACCACTATTTTTATCTTTATTCAAATATTTCAGCCCATTTGGATCCATACACTTGAGAAAACTGCTTCCAAAGTCCGAACCCAAGTCTGAAATGAGCGTCCATAAAAATCATAATTTTTCTAAGAATCAAATTTTTTGGAGATTTTGTGACTGATTTCGATTTGAAGCATGATGCTTATCACTGTTCCAAAATTTCAGCCCATTTGGTACCATAGAGCCTGAGAAAAATGCTTCCAAAGTTCGAAACCAAGTCTGAAATAAGCGTCCATAAGAATCATGATTTTTCTAAGAATCAAACTTTATGGAGATTTTGTGACTGATTTCGACTTTTACCACGATTCTTATTGCTATTTCAAACTTTCAGCCCGTTTGTTCCCACAGAGCCTGAAAAAACTGCTTCCAAATTTCGAACCCAAGTCTGAAATGAGCGTCCATAAAAATCATGAGTTTTTTTTTAAATCCCTCTTGATTGAGATTTTGTGACTGAATTCGATTTATACCACGATTCTTACCACTTTTCCAAAATTTCAGACCATTAAGTACCATAGAGCCAGACAAAACTGCTTCCAAAGTTCGAACAAAATCATGATTTTTTTAAGAATCAAACTAAATGGAAATTTTGTGACTGAATTTGATTTATACCACGATTCTTACAACTTTTCCAAAATTCCAGCCCATTTTGTTCCATAGAGCCTGAGAAAACTGCTTCCACGGTTCTAACCCAAGTCTAAAATTAGCGTCCAATAAAAAAAGGATTTTTTAAAAAATTCAACTTTATGGAGTTTTTTGACTGAATTCGATTTGTACCACGATTCATACCACATTTCCAAAATTTCAGCCCATTTGGTACCATAGAGCAAGAGAAAACTGCTTCGAAAAATCGAACCCAAGTCTGAAACGAGCGTCCATATAAATCATGATTTTTCTCAGAATCAAACTTAAGGGAGATTTTAAGACTGAATTCGATTTGTACCATGATCCTCACCACTTTTCCAAAAGTTCAGCCCATTTGGTACCATAGAGTCCGAAGAAAGTGCTTCCAAAGTTCGAACCCAAGTCTGAAATAAGCGTCCATAAAAATCATGATTTTTCTACGGATCAAACTTTATGGAGATTTTGTGACTAATTTCGATTTTTACCACGATTCTTATTGCTATTTCAAAATTTCTGCCCGTTTGTTCCCATAGAGCCTGAAAAAACTGCTTCCAAAGTTCGAAACAAAGTTTGAAATGAGGGTCCATAAAAATCATGATTTTTTTTTAAATCCCTCTTGATGGAGATTTTGTGACTTAATTCGATTTATACCACGATTCTTACCACTTTTCCAAAATTTCAGCCCATTCTGTACCATAGAGCCTGAGAAAACTTCTTCCACGGTTCTAACCCAAGTCTAAAATTAGCGTCCAATAAAAAAAAGGATTTTTTTAAATTTCAACTTTATGGAGTTTTTTTCACTAAATTCGATTTGTACAACGATTCTTACCACTTTTCCAAAATTTCAGCCCATTTGGTACCATAGACCTTGAGAAAACTGCTTCCAAAGTTCGAACCCAAGTCTGAAATGAGCGTCCATAAAAATCATGATTTTTCTAAGAATCAAACTAAAGGGAGATTTTAAGACTGAATTCGATTTGTACCATGATTCTTACCACTTTTCCAAAATTTTAGCCCATTTGGTACCATAGAGCCTGAGAAAACTGCTTCCAAAATTCGAACCCAAGTCTGAAATAAGCGTCCATAAGAATCATGATTTTTCTAAGAATCAAACTTTTTGGAGATTTTGTGACTGATTTCGATTTTTACCACGATTCTTATTGCTATTTCAAAATTTCAGCCCGTTTGTTCCCATAGAACCTGAAAAAACTGCTTCCAAAGTTCGAACCCAAGTCTGAAATGAGCGTCCATAAAAATCATGATTTTTTTTTAAATCCCTCTTAATGGAGATTTTGTGACTGAATTCGATTTGTACCATGATCCTCACCACTTTTCCAAAAGTTCAGCCCATTTGGTACCATAGAGTCCGAAGAAAGTGCTTCCAAAGTTCGAACCCAAGTCTGAAATAAGCGTCCATAAAAATCATGATTTTTCTACGGATCAAACTTTTTGGAGATTTTGTAACTTATTTCGATTTTTACCACGATTCTCATTGCTATTTCAAAATTTCAGCCCGTTCGTTCCCATAGAGCCTGAAAAAACTGCTTCCAAATAACGAACCCAAGTCTGAAATGAGCGTCCATAAGAATCATGATTTTTCTAAGAATCAAACTTTTTGGAGATTTCGTGACTGATTTCGATTTTTACCACGATTCTTATTGCTATTTCAAAATTTCAGCCCGTTCGTTCCCATAGAGCCTGAAAAAACTGCTTCCAAATAACGAACCCAAGTCTGAAATGAGCGTCCATAAGAATCATGATTTTTCTAAGAATCAAACTTTTTGGAGATTTTGTGACTGATTTCGATTTTTACCACGATTCTTATTGCTATTTCAAAATTTCAGCCCGTTTGTTCCCATAGAACCTGAAAAAACTGCTTCCAAAGTTCGAACCCAAGTCTGAAATGAGCGTCCATAAAAATCATGATTTTTTTTTAAATCCCTCTTAATGGAGATTTTGTGACTGAATTCGATTTGTACCATGATCCTCACCACTTTTCCAAAAGTTCAGCCCATTTGGTACCATAGAGTCCGAAGAAAGTGCTTCCAAAGGTCGAACCCAAGTCTGAAATAAGCGTATATGGGGACTACTTTTACTCGTCCCACATATGATAACATTAAATAATTACTCCGCCGCCTGAAGCTTCGGGAGAGCCAGGCGCGGACGGGAACGCAACTCTCTGCCATTCTAGTTTCAACTTTCGACCAAACCACCACTCTCTACTACCACCGTCTCTGCGTTCACTTAACTTGTAAATTCATTTTCGCAAATAAATTTTCCCGCCAATTCTAATTATTAAGTATATCAAATATACCCACTAATCTGAACCAAAAAACTCGTATATTCGAATAGTATAGTGCCAAAAAATCTCAATTTCAGTGAAACACCGCACCAGCAGCTGCAGTTCAAGCATCAAATTCTCCGCAGAACGCAACAATCTCTGCAGACCAACATCAATTTCATCGCAGATCAAGGATCTACCGGATTTAGTACGCAGGCAGAACTTCAGTTCCGGACCTCGTAACATCCATCACAAATCAATGCTCAGTAATCAACACCAAGTAACGAACCATAATTAATCCTACATACAGTGATTTTACAGTTAAATTTCCGAATACGAACATTCTAAAATAACTTTTTTAAAAAAAAATTTTTGCAAGTGTACAATATTGTTACATGTTTATTAAATTAAGTGACCAGACAAGTTGAACTCGTCACAGTACATTCACATTATTTACATTGTATGCACTCTAGATTAAGGGATTTTTGAAATTTTCGGATATCATCAATCTAACATTTTTGAATTCTTAAATTTTTTTTCAAAATCTATATTTACTGTCGTCATTGCTTTTGTTTCCTTGCTATTTTTACACATAAATCTGCCTATTTTATACTGCCTATTGCTCTCCGTATTATCAAAACAATGTGTCATTCGAGAATAACCAGACATCGAACGAAATCCACGATAATAATTCCACAATGGACACAACAATAAACTCTGTCTCGGTTAAACTACCCTCGTGCTGGCGCGACAACATTGCACTTTGGTTCGCACAAGCTGAAAGCCAATTTTCCAATTCAAGACTAAAGGATGACCTCACCAAGTACAACATTATTGTTGCCGCTTTGGATATGGAGACCCTCAGGACCGTAAGCGACATCGTCATCAATCCTCCTGCAGCAGACAAGTACACTCATCTCAAATCAGCACTCATCGAGAGGTTACAAGATTCGGAGGAAAAGCGACTCACTCGTCTTCTAACCGGACTTCAGCTCGAGGACAGGAAGCCTTCTGGACTGCTTCGACTCATCCATGAACTCGCTGGTCCCGGGCTATCGGAGAGCCCAATCGTACGCGTACTTTGGCTACAAAGACTCCCGCAACACATTCAGGCCATTCTTACCGCACTACCCGACGACAATCTGTTGCAACTAGCATCCACAGTAGATAAAATCTCGGAAGTTTATCAAAAATCTGAATGTGAAACTATGGACAGTAATCATCTTAATGGCATCCCGAACTCGAATCCAAACATCAGTGCTATATTACAAAACTTACAAGAACAAATTTCGGCACTCACTCTAGAAGTCAGTCGACTTAAAACAACTCGGAGAGATGATCATGGACAGGCAAACATTAATTTCGAAAACCGAAATCCCAGCACCCGCCGCGAATGGCGTCATCCATCGACATCATACCCAAATTCCGCGCACCGACCTCGTTCCAGGTCACGTGGTAGACCGTTACACACTAATAACACTGTACACGGCTACTGCAGTTACCATGCAAAATTCGGTAACAAATCATATAATTGCACCAAACCATGTACTTTTATTAATAATAAGTCAAGAAACGACAGTGGAAAACCCGCAGTAGAAACGTGCGATTTTCCTCAAAAAACTTGTCGTCTCTTCATTCACGAACTCGTGACGCGACAGAAATTTTTAATTGACACTGGTGCTGACGTATCTGTTCTCCCAAGATCAAGCTGGAACCCGACCAATACGGTCACAACAGATACATGCCCCACCACATAATACAGTGCTAGTGGGAAACATATAAAAACATACGGTACAAAAACCATAAATCTCCAATTTGGCCTCCGCCGCGATATGAAGTGGAAGTTCATCATCGCAGACGTCTCGAAAGCCATTTTAGGAGCAGATTTCTTACACTTCTTCAACTTAAGCGTCAACTTGAAGAAAGGAACCCTAACGGACCAGTCAACAGGATTGCAGATTAGAGGAGTTTCGCTGCAAGGACCCTCATCTGGCATTTCAACGCTGCCACACTGGTATGGAAAACCGATCTACACCGATCGCAAACCGATTACGTTTGCGTTCAGCAAGAAACAACGTCAAGCATATCTCCGGTCATCTCAACACCGTAGCATATCTACCGACGTCAAACACATCTCCGGTCATCACAACACCGTAGCAGATACGCTGTCTCGAATAGAAGAGATAAACAGCCCCTTTGTTCCTCGAGACATGAGAGAACAAGCAATAGCCAACGTACACAACGTATGCCACCCAAGCGCCTCCGGCACCTCCAACAGCATACGTCAGAGATTCGTCTGGCCCAAGATGGCAAAGAAAATCAAAACCTTCGTCAAACAGTGTGTCGCTTGCCAGAAAGCCAAAGTATCACGACACACAACTGCACCCACAGCGACATTTATCCTGCCCGAGGATCGATTCAAAAACGTTCACATTGACTTGGTCGGCCCTCTACCAGCTTGCAATGAGTACAAATACCTCCTTACAATGATCGACAGGTACACTCGCTGGCCAGAAGCAGTGCCATTAAAAGATATGTCCGCAGAAAACATAGCTACAGCCTTAATGTCACAATGGATAGCTCGACACGGCGTTCCAGACACAATCACCATAGACCAAGGACGACAATTTGAATCCTGTCTTTTCAGGAGCCTTACTCAAAAATTCGGTATCAAACATAACCGAACCACCGCCTACCACCCGCAATCTAACGGAATTATTGAAAGGTGGCACAGGACCCTTAAAGCATCTCTGATGGCGCGTGATAACTCGGACTGGTTGGAAAATCTCCCGATCATCCTACTCGGTTTGAGATCAACAGTCCGCGAAGACATAAAATGCTCACCCGCCGAAATCACGTACGGAAGAACACTTAGGCTACCATCTGAATTCTTCACCACAACCCACCGTGAAGAACCCGACACCTACGTCGGACGCCTACAAAAAAGGTTTAATGAGATGAAACCCACTCCCGCTAGTAACCACAGCGCTGGAAAATTTTTCATCCACAAGGATTAACCGCATTCATCACACGTTTTTCTACGCACCGACGCCGTAAGGAAACCACTTCAAAACCCCTACGAAGGACCTTTCGAAGTCAAAGAACGTGACGATAAAACTTATGTTATCATGGTCAACGGTAAACCAAAAAGAGTCTCAATAGATCGACTGAAACCTGCATTCTTTCAAAGCACAGAAGAAATCCCATCAAGAGGAACCGTCACACAGCCTCTAATAACAAAAATGACAACTCGATCCGGAAGACATGTTCACTTCCCGGACAGATATCAAGCGCAGTAATAATTTGGCAATATCATAAGGCACAGTAATTAGCAAAAAAACTAACCAGAAACCTTAGATTGACGTATCCATAAATTTCGTAAATTAATTGTAACTATCATATCGCAAATGTCAGACAATCTAATAAATTACTGTTACTAAAACAAAAAAAAACAATATAAAATTTACTATCAATAATACGCATATATAAGCATCCTACAATAAAATCTTTATTATGTAAATATTCACAATACTATGTACAACGTCAAAAGTGCATTAATAAAAACAACAATAGAACTGTCATAACAAGCTATTTTAAATCATCGTAAACAATCATAGTACACACAGGTAGCTCACTACTACGCTAAGTACATTGCGACTAGCGCTCGCCGTTTATCAATAATTATGTTACCCGTATATCATTTATGTACCTATTTACTACGGCGAATAAAAATTCGTACAGCCACAGCTACTATGTAACGGCGGCATGGAGCCACTATTATTATTACTTTGTTATTACTTTCCTGTCGCTAACCGAGCGCAATATTATCACAACATTATGTACCTTAGATTATAAATGGACTTGTGTTTTTATAAATTATGATTGACATTGTAAAATATTCATTGTTGTTATTATGTATTATATGTTACTATTGTATCGCGTAGAGACGCTGGTGGGGAGGTATATGGGGACTACTTTAACTCGTCCCACATATGATAACACTAAATAATTACTCCGCCGCCTGAAGCCCCGGGAGAGCCAGGCGCGGACGGGAACGCAACTCTCTGCCATTCTAGTTTCAACTTTCGACCAAACCACCACTCTCTACTACCACCGTCTCTGCGTTCACTTAACTTGTAAATTCATTCTCGCAAATAAATTCAACAAAGATCGCAGACCTTTATCTTTCAATCATCAGAATTCCTTGAACACAGATAAACAATACCGGCAGCCATCGTAAATTACATTTATCCTGCCATACTGGTGATCACGACTTTACACTGCCATACTGGTGATCCCGACGTTCACGCTGCCACACGTCCATAAAAATCATAATTTTTCTAAGAATCAAACTAAGGGGAGATTTTAAGACTGATTTCGATTTGAAGCATGATGTTTATCACTGTTACAAAATTTCAGCCCATTTGGTACCATAGAGCCTGAGAAAACTGCTTCCAAAGTTCGAAACCAAGTCTGAAATAAGCGTCCATAAGAATCATGATTTTTCTAAGAATCAAACTTTATGGAGATTTTGTGACTGATTTCGATTTTTACCACGATTCTTATTGCTATTTCAAAATTTCAGCCCGTTTGTTCCCATAGAGCCTGAAAAAACTGCTTCAAAAGTTCGAACCCAAGTCTGAAATGAGCGTCCATAAAAATCATGATTTTTTTTTAAATCCCTCTTTATGGAGATTTTGTGACTGAATTCGATTTGTACCATGATCCTCACCACTTTTCCAAAAGTTCAGCCCATTTGGTACCATAGAGTCCGAAGAAAGTTCTTCCAAAGTTCGAACCCAAGTCTGAAATAAGCGTCCATAAGAATCATGATTTTTCTAAGAATCAAACTTTATGGAGATTTTGTGACTGATTTCGATTTTTACCACGATTCTTATTGCTATTTCAAAATTTCAGCCCGTTTGTTCCCATAGAGCCTGAAAAAACTGCTTGCGAATTTCGAACCCAAGTCTGAAATGAGCGTCAATAAAAATCATGATTTTTTTTTAAATCCCCCTTATGGAGATTTTGTGACTGAATTCAATTTATACCACGATTCTTACCACTTATCCGAAATTTCAGCCCATTTGGTTCCTTATAGCCTGAGAAAACTGCTTCCACGGTTCTAACCAAAGTCTAAAATTAGCGTCCAATAAAAAAAGGATTTTTACAAAAAATTCAACTTTATGGAGTTTTTTTACTGAATTCGATTTGTACCTCAATTCATACCACTTTTCCAAAATTTCAGCCCATTTGGTACCATAGAGCCTGAGAAAACTGCTTCCAAAGTTCGAAAACAAGTCTGAAATAAGCGTCCATAAGAATCATGATTTTTCTAAGAATCAAACTTTATGGAGATTTTGTGACTGATTTCGATTTGGAGCAAGATTCTTATCACTGTTCCAAAATTTCAGACCATTTAGTACCATAGAGCCAGACAAAACTGCTTCCAAAGTTCGGACCCAAGTCTGAAATAAGCGTCCATAAACATCATGACTTTTCTAAGAATCAAACTTTATGGAGATTTTAAGACTGCTTTCGATTTTTACCACGATTCTTATTGCTATTTCAAAATTTCAGCCCGTTCGTTCCCATAGAGCCTGAAAAAACTGCTTCCAAATAACGAACCCAAGTCTGAAATGAGCGTCCATAAAAATCATGATTTTTTTTAAAATCCCTCTTGATGGAGATTTTGTGACTGAATTCGATTTATACCACGATTCTTACCACTTTTCCAAAATTTCAGCCCATTTGGTTCCTTATAGCCTGAGAAAACTGCTTCCACGGTTCTAACCCAAGTCTAAAATAAGCGTCCAATAAAAAAAGGATTTTTACAAAAAATTCAACTTTATGGAGATTTTTGACTGAATTCGATTTGTACCTCGATTCATACCACTTTTCCAAAATTTCAGCCCATTTGGTACCATAGAGCAAGAGAAAACTGCTTCGAAAAATCGAACCCAAGTCTGAAACGAGCGTCCATAAAAATCATGATTTTTCTATGAATCTAACTTAAGGGAGATTTTGAGACTGAATTCGATATGTACCATGATCCTCACCACTTTTCCAAAATTTCAGCCCATTTGGTACCATAGAGCCTGAGAAAACTGCTTCCAAAGTTCGAAACCAAGTCTGAAATAAGCGTCCATAAGAATCATGATTTTTCTAAGAATCAAACTTTGTGGAGATTTTGTGACTGATTTCGATTTTTACCACGATTCTTATTGCTATTTCAAAATTTCAGCCCGTTTGTTCCCATAGAGCCTGAAAAAACTGCTTCCAAATTTCGAATCCAAGTCTGAAATGAGCTTCCATACAAATCATGATTTTTTTTTAAATCCCTCTTGATGGAGATTTTGTGACTGAATTCGATTTATACAACGATTCTTACCACTTTTCCAAAATTTCAGCCCATTTGGTTCCTTATAGCCTGAGAAAACTGCTTCCACGGTTCTAACCCAAGTCTAAAATTAGCATCCAATAAAAAAAGGATTTTTACAAAAAATTCAACTTTATGGAGTTTTTTGACTGAATTCGATTTGTACCTCGATTCATACCACTTTTCCAAAATTTCAGCCCATTTGGTACCATAGAGCAAGAGAAAACTGCTTCGAAAAATCGAACCCAAGTCTGAAACGAGCGTCCATAAAAATCATGATTTTTCTATGAATCTAACTTAAGGGAGATTTTAAGACTGAATTCGATATAAACCATGATCATCACAACTTTTCCAAAAGTTCAGCCCATTTGGTACCATAGAGTCCGAAGAAAGTGCTTCCAAAGTTCGAACCTAAGTCTGAAATAAGCGTCCATAAAAATCATGATTTTTCTACGGATCAAACTTTATGGAGTTTTTGTGACTGATTTCGATTTGAAGCATGATGCTTATCACTGTTCCAAAATTTCAGCCCATTTGGTACCATAGAGCCTGAGAAAACTGCTTCCAAAGTTCGAAACCAAGTCTGAAATAAGCGTCCATAAGAATCATGATTTTTCTAAGAATTAAACTTTATGGAGATTTTGTGACTGATTTCGATTTGCAGCATGATTCTTATCACTGTTCCAAAATTTCAGACCATTAAGTACCATAGAGCCAGACAAAACTGCTTCCAAAGTTCGGACCCAAGTCTGAAATAAGCGTCCATAAGAATCATGATTTTTCTAAGAATCAAAATTTATGGAGATTTTGTGACTGATTTCGATTTTTACCACGATTCTTATTGCTATTTCAAAATTTCAGCCCGTTTGTTTCCCATAGAGCCTGAAAAAACTGCTTGCGAATTTCGAACCCAAGTCTGAAATGAGCGTCCATAAAAATCATGATTTTTGAAGTGAAACTTCTTTAGGCGCGTAATGGATTTTCGGGGACGGAGTAAAACCGAGTCAGGATCGACACGAAAATGCGGGTACCCCCACCACCGCTCACCGTTCACTGTCCCTCTCTCACCATATGCGCTTGTTGAGGTGGGGGAGCCGCTCACGAACGTTCTCTCTCTTCTCTTCTTTCCTCTCTCTCAGACACCAGCGAACTGCGCCACGCCAAGCATCAGCTGCTTGGTTAGTATACTGCGTCGTGAGTGTAATACGAGTGAAATACGTAATTGATTGTGGTTCATACGGTTTGGTACAGAATTTCAGTGTTAAAAATGAGTAGTGACGAGATAGAGGTGATGAACACATCAGTGGCACAAGAGGAAATATCCCCTGAGAATCACCAAAGAAGAGGAGAGTCTGATTCACACAGTGATGACATTAACATAAGGTAAATATAACCTATAAGAGTTGATAAATATTTCACAATATAGTAGTATTGTTGGAATAGGATTGTTTAATATATTGGCGAGATTATATTAACAGTGAAATATGATGTAGGAATGTCGTTACAATCAAAGCAATGGCCAACAGGCGGTACAGACAGCGGAAAAAAGAATTAAAGCCTCCCAAACCTCAAGCTAAAACGGCAGCAGAACGTTGTAAAGCATACAGAGACCGTCAAAAACTTCGGCAATCTGCGGTAGCTGAAGCTATAACACCTGCTCCAGTTCCATCAAAAAAACGGAAAATCGTTCCAAATTCTACGTGTACTGCGAATTTATTGAGTCCCAATGATGGTCCAGAATACGTCCTACATGCAGCACAAATACATAACCAACATTCCATGCCAAAACCCGACAATATTCACCAGAATTCAATAAGGCAGCAGCAAAATAAAAATTTGCAAAAAAAAACTAATGCCTCCGAAATTGTAAGTTGATATGCCATGATTACATTGTTCGAATAAATTTATTTATTAATTAACATTGAATTAAATTTGGAAATTTACATTCAATATGTATTAATTTTTCCAGGATTTTGATGAGATACAAGAGGCTCCTGTCCAAGAAGCCATAACTACACAACCGAATGATGATGATGCGAATAATGCCAATATTGTACGTATCAATTTCTGAAAAATTGCATTATAGATGAAAAAATTGATTTCGAATGAGTTTTCCAGTAAATTATATTTTCTGTTAACAGAATGTACACGATGACCATGAACTCCCGAATAGAGAATCACTGAGTGATGTTGATTCCGACATGGATATTGGAGAGCATTTCGATGGGCCACCGATAGAATTTGATAATGACTTTGTGCCTCCCTATAGTGGCTATGTGAATCACAAATTTGCACATAAACAATTTCAAAAAATGTTTGTGGAAAATCCTTTCGGCTATGCTTGTAGCGTTTGCGATCGGCTTTGGTTCGAAAAGGATTTAAAAAAGGCGACATCCGCTGATGAAACGATGCTTAAAAAAATAACGGTATGTTTAAAGCATAATGTGGATATTATCATAATTTTCTTAATGTCGTAACTCTTATCAATGTTTGAAATTAATGGTTAACATATTTTCCAGGCTCTTGCGAACATTGCTGATGCAAAACTATGTACTACATGCAAAAGGAGTATGCAGAATAAGAAAATTCCAACGCTAGCGACCTTCAATGGCTTCAAATATCCGGAAAGACCAGCCTATTTGCCTCAACTCAACCTCATTGCTGAAAGATTAATTTCGCCTAGACTACCATTCATGCAAATACGGCGAATAAGACACGTTAACGGTCAGTTCTGCATAAGTGGCCAGATCATCAATGTTCCTGTCTCGGTAGATAATATGGTGAGCGTTTTGCCAAGACATGTGGATGACGATTTTTGCATCAACGTACACATTAAAAAGAAATTAATCCATAAGTCGAGTTATTTGCAAGGGTTGGTGAAAAAAGGTGAAATTAAAGCTTGGTTACGGTATCTAGTTGATCAACCAATGTATAAATTTTATAAAATATCCATAAATAACTCTTTTCTCGGGAATATTGAGCAAGATATTCAAATAGACTACACGCCTGTACGAGAATCTAGCAATACAACGTTTAACAGTGATGAGAATGTCTCTCCTCAGATGTTTGATCATAGGAATGCTCCTCAAGTGGTTAACATTGAGGAATTGAGCGGACATATCCCAATCGAAGAAAGTCTTGTCGCGCAGCAGCATACTTTGCTCTGGAACGAAGACAAATTCTTACAAATCGCACCGGGTGAAAGAAATGTACCGAAAAGTTTGTTATTCGATAAACACGCAGAAGAACTTTCTTTCCCTTCGATCTACCTCGGACAATTTAGAGAGTTCAACCCAGAGATTAGTGTTACGCCTTTCATGATTGCCACGAGTGAATTACGGCGTTCTGACAGGAGAGGAGTTACGCTTAATAAACTTCTTTACGTTGCGGCAAAAATTATGCGTTTGAGGGTCAGCGAGTCTCTAAAGATTACTTTCAAACACATTGGGACAAATACAAATATAAGTAAAGAGACTATTATGTCTCCGGACTACATTAACAACTGCTTAGATAAGAACTTAGCTTTTTTAAAACCGATTCCAAATTCAGCTGCATATTGGTCTGAGCGCAAGCGGAATCTATTTGCAATGATGCGTCAGTTAGGGAGACCTACAATGTTTTTAACAATGAGTGCAAATGAAATCGGTTGGAAAAAATTGTTACAGACTTTGCATTTCTTGAAAGAACGTGTAAAATTGACAGAAGAGCAACTAGAAAATTTAAATTACTTTGATAAAACAACTTTGATTAATGAAGATGCAGTTAGTTGCGCACTCCATTTCGATAAATTAATTAACGTTATCTTTTCAATTTTACAATCGAAAAAATGTAGTCCATTTGGAAAATATAGAGTCATCAATTTCTTCAAGCGCATCGAATTTCAGCACCGAGGTAGTCCACATGTTCATTCACTTATATGGTTAGACAATGCTCCGAACGATCCACTAGGCGCAGATTACGAGGCTACTGTATCCCTCATAGATACTCTAATGTCAGTCTCTCCAGCTGAAGCTTCAGAAAATATTAGACTTCAAACTCACAAACATACATTTACGTGCTACAAAAATAACCAACCGAATCACTCTCCCACTTGCCGCTTTGATGCACCTTTTATGCCCATGCGTAAAACTGTCATTCTCACACCATTGGAGATAGATCATCCACAAATTCGAGAGCTAAAGAATCGTTATAAATTAATCAGGAAAAATCTAGAAGACATCGATTATGACAGCATTAATCATTTTTATGACTGCAACTTAATTACTTCGGATGAAGAGTACATTAACATTATACGAGCCGGCATAATGAGACCACGAGTATTTGTTAAACGACTTCCTTCGGAAAAATGGTATAATTTCTTCAATCCTTTCTTGTTAAATGTATTAGGATCTAACATGGACTTTCAATATATTATTGAAGAGTATTCGTGCGCACAATACGTTGTAGAATATGTCAACAAAACTAATAGAGGCATCAGCAATTTGCAGCGACAAATTGTAGAGGTTATTGACGAAAATCCGGACTTTGATATCGTTGAGGCACTCAGAAAACTTAGTGTTAACGTGCTCAATAGTGTTGAAATGACAAGTCAAGAGGCCGCTTGGTTTTTATTGCGGTTGCCAATGTCTAAAACGTCAGTAGCAGTCGTTTACATACCAACACTCTGGCCACAAGAGCGTGAACGAATTAGGAAAACAAATAAAGAACTTGAAGAACTTGGTTACGATTGCACTGACATTTGGAAACAAAATTGGTTTGACAAATATGAGAAGAGGCCGGAAGAACTCGAAGACGTAACGTTAGCACAATTTGTTTCGAAATATAATGTAGGTCCCAAAGGAAAAATTTCTGAAAGGAGAATACCACGAATAATTAGGTATAGAAATTACGACATGGGAAAAGACTTGGCAGACTATAAGAGGGAGATGGTTACTTTACACCTCAAGTTTAGAGTTGAAGAAACAGATGTTTTAGCAGACATGCAATTTCTACAATTATTTGAACAGAATGAGGCATTAATAATGGAACGTAGAAAAGAATTCGAGTCAAATTTAGACATTGTTAAAACTATGGAAATATGCGCTCAGTTATGTCGTGAAGAACTTCTTTATGATGACGACCGAAATCAAGTGAATGTCCATCAAGAGCCTGATCCGTATGAACAACTCCTGAATGATCCCCATTCAATTGCCAATCTTGATTTGCGGCAAGCATCATTGAACAAACTTGGTGCAATTGCCAGGAAAAAAGATAACATTATGGAGAATGACAAGTTTAATGATTTAATGAGATTAACAAATGAGAAGCAATTCGAATTGTTACAACACTGTATACATTTAAATCAAACAGAAAACGCATTACCCTTACACTTATTCTTAACCGGGCCAGCAGGATGTGGAAAAACATTCACCATCAAATTATTAATGGAGATTTTCAACCGATTTTCTAATACTGATGGGTATTTAAACGCTTATATTGCTTGCGCATCAACAGGAAAGGCAGCAGTAGCTATTGGGGGCACAACAGTTCATACGGCTTTCAAAATATCACCGGCGAATCGAATTCCACTATCAAATGAACTGAAATTTTTATATCGAACACTTTTCAAGTACGTGAAAGTAATAGTTATCGATGAAGTGAGTATGATTGGTGCTGAGATGTTAGAACGAATAGATTTAAGACTGAGAGAGATAACAGGTCATTATGATTCCTTATTCGGTGGTATGAATATGATCTTTATCGGAGATTTGAGACAATTGCCACCAGTGAGAGCAACTCCTATTTATAAGCAAAAAATACAAAGAATAGGTGGTAATCAGTTATGGAGGAGTATTAAATTTTATGAACTGACAGAGGTTATGAGACAAGAAAATGAATGTTTCTCATCAGCCTTAACGAAAATTGGTAACGGGGAAATTTTGACCAGACAACAACTGGAACTCATTGAATCAAGGTTCGTTACGAATGAGGATGCCCATAATCTTTGTCCCAATGGAGTTAGATTATACTATGATAATTATTCTGCCGATACTTACAATCTTTCTGTATTGAACTCATGTGAGAATAAGAAAGATTCTATCGCTGACGACGAAATAATCGGTTGGGGTAATGATTTTCAAAAAGAACGAGATGCAAGACTCAAACTACATCAACTGTCATCAATTGATACTGGTGGCCTCCCGTACCAAATCGTTTTTGCTTTGAACAAACCATATTTAATCACAACGAATATCGATGTAACAGATGGATTAGCAAATGGAGCAGTCGGTAAATTGGTCTATGTTGAGTTAGATGATCAAAGCCACAAAATTATCAGAGTTTGGCTAATTTTTCCAAAAGGTGTAGGAAGACGGACACGTAGTAAAACAGCTCAATATGCTACTCGACTAGGAATAAGTAATGACGCAACTCCGATAAGTCGTAGGTCAGCGACTTTCCCATTATACAAAACTAAATCACACAGTAAAATCCAAGCAAAGAGAAACCATTTTCCACTTAAGCCAGCATGCGCAATGACTATTCACAAGTCGCAAAGAGGAACGTACGATAGTGTTGTGTATACGTATAGCAAGAAACATTCGCAATCCTTGGTTTATGTAGCTTTATCAAGAGTTACAAGTCCTCAAGGTCTCTATATTGTGCCTGCAGAAAATCAGGTTTTATTCCATCACGGACGACGCGAAGACACATCAGTAGCTCAATTGAGAAGAGAATTTGACAGACTTTCTACGGTTCGTTTAAAAACTCTCGATCTAGTACTGTTAGAAAATATTGAGAAAGGAGATATGACGATATTCTCATTCAATTGTCAAAGTATTAACAAACATGCAACAGATTTACGAGGTAATGTTCTAAAAAATTCGGACATATTGATGCTTTCCGAAACTTGGCTTGACGATGACAGGCATGTTAATGTTGAAAATTTTGATTGCATTGTACAATACAAGAGACCCAGTGTTAGAGCGGGTGGTGTCGGTATATATCAAAATGTAAATAGACTCCAACATGTTGTGGTAAAACAAAATGACGTTCATGCCCGTAACCATGAATTCGTTTCTAGTCATACATCCTCCGTTGGGGATTTGTGTGCTGCAGAATGCTCTCTGGCTAATGGGGAAAAAATTATTATGGTGTCAATTTATATCTCACCAGGTAAATCGATTACTGATATCAAAGATTTTATCCACCATGTGCTTCTGCCATACACAGAGGGTGGTTCGAGGCTATTGAATAAGAATTATCACGAAATTCCTATGATCATTTCGGGAGATTTTAATGTTAATTTTGCGAGGGAAGAATCTGTAGAGTTATTGAACTTTTTCAAAAACACCCTCAATTTGGATATTGTTAATGATAGGAACACTAGCACGACTAGACACGGGACAACAATCGATGCAGTTTTTGCACGATTCATTAAGGATTTAAGTGCTCATGTATATATCTCGCACTTTAGTTACCATAACCCAATTATCACGACATTAGGAAATGATATTCATGAAATTGACAATGAAAATGGCACATGATTGGTAAATTGTCATTGTAATTTCTTTGTAATTTTTAATTGTAATATTGTTATTTATGTAATATTGTATACTTGTGAATAAATTGAAAATTTTTGGAACTATACATTAATCGAACGTCATTCATCTATAAGAAAATATTAGAAAAAGCAAATCCATGCTTCGTCGTTGAATTATTTAACCTCTAATTTTCAAACTAACCTAAGAGAGAAAATAGAGATGATGAAATGAAAATAGAGAGAGAGGAATACTAGAAGTTTCACTTCTGTCTTGCGTAGGCTTGACACACCCACTTTTTTTTTTTAAATCCCTCTTTATGGAGATTTTGTGACTGAATTCGATTTGTACCATGATCCTCACCACTTTTCCAAAAGTTCAGCCCATTTGGTACCATAGAGTCCGAAGAAAGTTCTTCCAAAGTTCGAACCCAAGTCTGAAATAAGCGTCCATAAGAATCATGATTTTTCTAAGAATCAAACTTTATGGAGATTTTGTGACTGATTTCGATTTTTACCACGATTCTTATTGCTATTTCAAAATTTCAGCCCGTTTGTTCCCATAGAGCCTGAAAAAACTGCTTGCGAATTTCGAACCCAAGTCTGAAATGAGCGTCCATAAAAATCATGATTTTTTTTTAAATCCCCCTTATGGAGATTTTGTGACTGAATTCAATTTATACCACGATTCTTACCACTTATCCAAAATTTCAGCCCATTTGGTTCCTTATAGCCTGAGAAAACTGCTTCCACGCTTCTAACCAAAGTCTAAAATTAGCGTCCAATAAAAAAAGGATTTTTACAAAAAATTCAACTTTATGGAGTTTTTTTACTGAATTCGATTTGTACCTCGATTCATACCACTTTTCCAAAATTTCAGCCCATTTGGTACCATAGAGCCTGAGAAAACTGCTTCCAAAGTTCGAAAACAAGTCTGAAATAAGCGTCCATAAGAATCATGATTTTTCTAAGAATCAAACTTTATGGAGATTTTGTGACTGAATTCGATATGTACCATGATCCTCAATACTTTTCCAAAATTTCAGCCCATTTGGTACAATAGAGCCTGAGAAAACTGCTTCCAAAGTTCGAAACCAAGTCTGAAATAAGCGTCCATAAGAATCATGATTTTTCTAAGAATCAAACTTTATGGAGATTTTGTGACTGATTTCGATTTGGAGCATGATTCTTATCACTGTCATCGGGCACAAACGGGCTGAAATTTTGAAATAGCAATAAGAATCGTGGTAAAAATCGAAATCAGTCTTAAAATCTCCATAAAGTCTGAAATAAGCGTCCATAAAAATCATGATTTTTTTAATAATCAATTTTATTGGAGATTTTGTGACTGAATTCGATATGTACCATGATCCTCACCACTTTTCCAAAATTTCAGCCCATTTGGTACCACAGAGCCAGAGAAAACTGCTTCCAAAGTTTGAACCCAAGTCTGAAATGAGCGTCCATAAAAATCATGATTTTTCTAATAATCAAACTTATTGGAGATTTTAAGAATGAATTCGATTTGAACCACGATCCTGACCACTTTTCAAAAATTTCAGCCCATTTGGTACCATAGAGCCTGAGAAAACTGCTTCGAAAAATCGAACCCATGTATGAAATGAGCTCCATAAAAGTCATGATTTTTTTAAGAATCAAATTTAAAGGAGATTATGTGACTGATTTCGATTTGGAGCATGATTCTTATCACTGTTCCAAAATTTCAGACCATTTAGTACCATAGAGCCTGAAAAAACTGCTTCCAAAGTTCGAACCCAAGTCTGAAATAAGCGTCCATAAGAATCATGATTTGTCTAAGAATCAAACTTTATTGAGATTTTGTGACTGATTTCGATTTTTACCACAATTCTTATTGCTATTTCAAAATTTCAGCCGTTTTTTTCCCAGAACCTGAAAAAACTGCTTCCAAAGCTCGAACCCAAGTCTGAAATGAGCGTCCATAAAAATCATGATTTTTCTAATAATCAAACTAATTGGAGATTTTGTGACGGAATTCGATTTATACCACGATTCTTACCACTATTCCAAAATTTCGGCCCATTTGGTACCATAGAGCCTGAGAAAACTTCTTCCACGGTTCTAACCCAAGCCTAAAATTAAAGACCAATAAAAAAAGGATTTTTACAAAAAATTCAACTTTATGGAGTTTTTTGACTGAATTCGATTTGTACCTCGATTCATACCACTTTTCCAAAATTTCAGCCCGTTTGTTCCCATAGAGCCTGAAAAAACTGCTTCAAAAGTTCGAACCCAAGTCTGAAATGAGCGTCCATAAAAATCATGATTTCTACGGATCAAACTTTATGGAGTTTTTGTGACTGATTTCGATTTGAAGCATGATGCTTATCACTGTTCCAAAATTTCAGCCCATTTGGTACCATAGAGCCTGAGAAAACTGCTTCCAAAGTTCGAAACCAAGTCTGAAATAAGCGTCCATAAGAATCATGATTTTTCTAAGAATCAAACTTTATGGAGATTTTGTGACTGATTTCGATTTGCAGCATGATTCTTATCACTGTTCCAAAATTTCAGACCATTAAGTACCATAGAGCCAGACAAAACTGCTTCCAAAGTTCGGACCCAAGTCTGAAATAAGCGTCCATAAGAATCATGATTTTTCTAAGAATCAAACTTTATGGAGATTTTGTGACTGATTTTGATTTTTACCACGATTCTTATTGCTATTTCAAAATTTCAGCCCGTTTGTTCCCATAGAGCCTGAAAAAACTGCTTTCAAAGTTCGAACCCAAGTCTGAAATGAGCGTCCATAAAAATCATGATTTTTTTTTAAATCCCTCTTTATGGAGATTTTGTGACTGAATTCGATTTGTACCATGATCCTCACCACTTTTCCAAAAGTTCAGCCCATTTGGTACCATAGAGTCCGAAGAAAGTTCTTCCAAAGTTCGAACCCAAGTCTGAAATAAGCGTCCATAAGAATCATGATTTTTCTAAGAATCAAACTTTATGGAGATTTTGTGACTGATTTCGATTTTTACCACGATTCTTATTGCTATTTCAAAATTTCAGCCCGTTTGTTCCCATAGAGCCTGAAAAAACTGCTTGCGAATTTCGAACCCAAGTCTGAAATGAGCGTCCATAAAAATCATGATTTTTATTTAAATCCCCCTTATGGAGATTTTGTGACTGAATTCAATTTATACCACGATTCTTACCACTTATCCAAAATTTCAGCCCATTTGGTTCCTTATAGCCTGAGAAAGCTGCTTCCACGCTTCTAACCAAAGTCTAAAATTAGCGTCCAATAAAAAAAGGATTTTTTCAAAAATTCAACTTTTAGGAGTTTTTTGACTGAATTCGATTTGTACCATGATCCTCACAACTTTTCCAAAAGTTCAGCCCATTTTACCAAATGGTACCCCATAGAGTCCGAAGAAAGTGCTTCCAAAGTTCGAACCTAAGTCTGAAATAAGCGTCCATAAAAATCATGATTTTTCTACGGATCAAACTTTATGGAGTTTTTGTGACTGATTTCGATTTGAAGCATGATGCTTATCACTGTTCCAAAATTTCAGCCCATTTGGTACCATAGAGCCTGAGAAAACTGCTTCCAAAGTTCGAAACCAAGTCTGAAATAACCGTCCATAAGAATCATGATTTTTCTAAGAATCAAACTTTATGGAGATTTTGTGACTGATTTCGATTTGCAGCATGATTCTTATCACTGTTCCAAAATTTCAGACCATTAAGTACCATAGAGCCAGACAAAACTGCTTCCAAAGTTCGGACCCAAGTCTGAAATAAGCGTCCATAAGAATCATGATTTTTCTAAGAATCAAACTTTATGGAGATTTTGTGACTGATTACGATTTTTACCACGATTCTTATTGCTATTTCAAAATTTCAGCCCGTTTGTTCCCATAGAGCCTGAAAAAACTGCTTGCGAATTTCGAACCCAAGTCTGAAATGAGCGTCCATAAAAATCATGATTTTTTTTTAAATCCCTCTTTATGGAGATTTTGTGACTGAATTCGATTTGTACCATGATCCTCACCACTTTTCCAAAAGTTCAGCCCATTTGGTACCATAGAGTCCGAAGAAAGTTCTTCCAAAGTTCGAACCCAAGTCTGAAATAAGCGTCCATAAGAATCATGATTTTTCTAAGAATCAAACTTTATGGAGATTTTGTGACTGATTTCGATTTTTACCACGATTCTTATTGCTATTTCAAAATTTCAGCCCGTTTGTTCCCATAGAGCCTGAAAAAACTGCTTGCGAATTTCGAACCCAAGTCTGAAATGAGCGTCCATAAAAATCATGATTTTTATTTAAATCCCCCTTATGGAGATTTTGTGACTGAATTCAATTTATACCACGATTCTTACCACTTATCCAAAATTTCAGCCCATTTGGTTCCTTATAGCCTGAGAAAACTGCTTCCACGCTTCTAACCAAAGTCTAAAATTAGCGTCCAATAAAAAAAGGATTTTTACAAAAAATTCAACTTTATGGAGTTTTTTTTACTGAATTCGATTTGTACCTCGATTCATACCACTTTTCCAAAATTTCAGCCCATTTGGTACCATAGAGCCTGAGAAAACTGCTTCCAAAGTTCGAAAACAAGTCTGAAATAAGCGTCCATAAGAATCATGATTTTTCTAAGAATCAAACTTTATGGAGATTTTGTGACTGATTTCGATTTGGAGCAAGATTCTTATCACTGTTCCAAAATTTCAGACCATTTAGTACCATAGAGCCAGACAAAACTGCTTCCAAAGTTCGGACCCAAGTCTGAAATAAGCGTCCATAAGAATCATGATTTTTCTAAGAATCAAACTTTATGGAGATTTTGTGACTGATTACGATTTTTACCACGATTCTTATTGCTATTTCAAAATTTCAGCCCGTTCGTTCCCATAGAGCCTGAAAAAACTGCTTCCAAATAACGATCCCAAGTCTGAAATGAGCGTCCATAAAAATCATGATTTTTTTTTAAATCCCTCTTGATGGAGATTTTGTGACTGAATTCGATTTATACCACGATTCTTACCACTTTTCCAAAATTTCAGCCCATTTGGTTCCTTATAGCCTGAGAAAACTGCTTCCACGGTTCTAACCCAAGTCTAAAATAAGCGTCCAATAAAAAAAGGATTTTTACAAAAAATTCAACTTTATGGAGATTTTTGACTGAATTCGATTTGTACCTCGATTCATACCACTTTTCCAAAATTTCAGCCCATTTGGTACCATAGAGCAAGAGAAAACTGCTTCGAAAAATCGAACCCAAGTCTGAAACGAGCGTCCATAAAAATCATGATTTTTCTATGAATCTAACTTAAGGGAGATTTTGAGACTGAATTCGATATGTACCATGATCCTCACCACTTTTCCAAAATTTCAGCCCATTTGGTACCATAGAGCCTGAGAAAACTGCTTCCAAAGTTCGAAACCAAGTCTGAAATAAGCGTCCATAAGAATCATGATATTTCTAAGAATCAAACTTTGTGGAAATTTTGTGACTGATTTCGATTTTTACCACGATTCTTATTGCTATTTCAAAATTTCAGCCCGTTTGTTCCCATAGAGCCTGAAAAAACTGCTTCCAAATTTCGAATCCAAGTCTGAAATGAGCGTCCATAAAAATCATGATTTTTTTTTAAATCCCTCTTGATGGAGATTTTGTGACTGAATTCGATTTATACAACGATTCTTACCACTTTTCCAAAATTTCAGCCAATTTGGTTCCTTATAGCCTGAGAAAACTGCTTCCACGGTTCTAACCCAAGTCTAAAATTAGCGTCCAATAAAAAAACGATTTTTACAAAAAATTCAACTTTATGGAGTTTTTTGACTGAATTCGATTTGTACCTCGATTCATACCACTTTTCCAAAATTTCAGCCCATTTGGTACCATAGAGCAAGAGAAAACTGCTTCGAAAAATCGAACCCAAGTCTGAAACGAGCGTCCATAAAAATCATGATTTTTCTATGAATCTAACTTAAGGGAGATTTTAAGACTGAATTCGATATGTACCATGATCCTCACAACTTTTCCAAAAGTTCAGCCCATTTGGTACCATAGAGTCCGAAGAAAGTGCTTCCAAAGTTCGAACCTAAGTCTGAAATAAGCGTCCATAAAAATCATGATTTTTCTACGGATCAAACTTTATGGAGTTTTTGTGACTGATTTCGATTTGAAGCATGATGCTTATCAGTGTTCCAAAATTTCAGCCCATTTGGTACCATAGAGCCTGAGAAAACTAATTCCAAAGTTCGAAACCAAGTCTGAAATAAGCGTCCATAAGAATCATGATTTTTCTAAGAATCAAACTTTATGGAGATTTTGTGACTGATTTCGATTTGCAGCATGATTCTTATCACTGTTCCAAAATTTCAGACCATTAAGTACCATAGAGCCAGACAAAACTGCTTCCAAAGTTCGGACCCAAGTCTGAAATAAGCGTCCATAAGAATCATGATTTTTCTAAGAATCAAACTTTATGGAGATTTTAAGACTGATTTCGATTTTGACCACGATTCTTATTGCTTTTTCAAAATTTCAGCCCGTTTGTTCCCATAGAGCCTGAAGAAACTGCTTTCAAAGTTCGAACCCAAGTCTGAAATTAGCGTCCATAAAAATCATGATTTTTTTAAAAATCCCTTTTAATGGAGATTTTGTGACTGAATTCGATTTATACCACGATTCCTAACACTTTTCCAAAATTTCAGCCCATTCTGTACCAAAAAGCCAAAGAAAACTGAATCAAAAGTTCGAACCCAAGTCTGAAATGAGCGTCTAAATAAATAATGATTTTTCAAAGAATCAAACTTTATGGAAATTTTGTGACTGAATTCGATTTATACCACGATTCTTACCACTATTCCAAAATTTCAGACCATTTGGTACCATAGAGCCAGAGAAAACTGCTTCCAAAAATCGAACCCAAGACTGAAAGGAGCGTCCATAAGAATCTCTATTTTTCTAAGAATCAAACTTTATGGAAATTTTGTGACTGAACGCAATTTATACCACGATTCTTACCATTTTTCCAAAATTTAAGCCCATTTTGTACCATAGAGCCTGAGAAAACTGCTTCGAAAAATCGAACCCAAGTCTGAAATGAGCGTCCATAAAAATAATAATTTTAAAAAAAAATCCCTTTTGATGAAGATTTTGTGACGGAATTCGATTTGTACCACGATTCTTACCACTTTTCCAAAATTTCAGCCCATTTGGTACCACAAAGCCAGAGAAAACTGCTTCCAAAGTTCGAACCCAAGTCTGAAATGAGCGTCCATAAAAATCATGATTTTTCTAATAATCAAACTTATTGGAGATTTTGTGACGGAATTCGATTTTTACCACGATTCTTACCACTTTTCCAAAATTTCAGCCCATTTGGTACCACAGAGCCAGAGAAAACTGCTTCCAAAGTTCGAACCCAAGTCTGAAATGAGCGTCCATAAAAATCATGATTTTTCTAATAATCAAACTTATTGGAGATTTTAAGACTGAATTCGATATGTACCATGATCCTCACAACTTTTCCAAAAGTTCAGCCCATTTGGTACCATAGAGTCCGAAGAAAGTGCTTCCAAAGTTCGAACCTAAGTCTGAAATAAGCGTCCATAAAAATCATGATTTTTCTACGGATCAAACTTTATGGAGTTTTTGTGACTGATTTCGATTTGAAGCATGATGCTTATCACTTTTCCAAAATTTCAGCCCATTTGGTACCATAGAGCCTGAGAAAACTAATTCCAAAGTTCGAAACCAAGTCTGAAATAAGCGTCCATAAGAATCATGATTTTTCTAAGAATCAAACTTTATGGAGATTTTGTGACTGATTTCGATTTGCAGCATGATTCTTATCACTGTTCCAAAATTTCAGACCATTAAGTACCATAGAGCCAGACAAAACTGCTTCCAAAGTTCGGACCCAAGTCTGAAATAAGCGTCCATAAGAATCATGATTTTTCTAAGAATCAAACTTTATGGAGATTTTAAGACTGATTTCGATTTTGACCACGATTCTTATTGCTTTTTCAAAATTTCAGCCCGTTCGTTCCCATAGAGCCTGAAAAAACTGCTTCCAAATAACGAACCCAAGTCTGAAATGAGCGTCCATAAAAATCATGATTTTTTTTTAAATCCCTCTTGATGGAGATTTTGTGACTGAATTCGATTTATACCACGATTCTTACCACTTTTCCAAAATTTCAGCCCATTTGGTTCCTTATAGCCTGAGAAAACTGCTTCCACGGTTCTAACCCAAGTCTAAAATAAGCGTCCAATAAAAAAAGGATTTTTACAAAAAATTCAACTTTATGGAGATTTTTGACTGAATTCGATTTGTACCTCGATTCATACCACTTTTCCAAAATTTCAGCCCATTTGGTACCATAGAGCAAGAGAAAACTGCTTCGAAAAATCGAACCCAAGTCTGAAACGAGCGTCCATAAAAATCATGATTTTTCTATGAATCTAACTTAAGGGAGATTTTGAGACTGAATTCGATATGTACCATGATCCTCACCACTTTTCCAAAATTTCAGCCCATTTGGTACCATAGAGCCTGAGAAAACTGCTTCCAAAGTTCGAAACCAAGTCTGAAATAAGCGTCCATAAGAATCATGATATTTCTAAGAATCAAACTTTGTGGAAATTTTGTGACTGATTTCGATTTTTACCACGATTCTTATTGCTATTTCAAAATTTCAGCCCGTTTGTTCCCATAGAGCCTGAAAAAACTGCTTCCAAATTTCGAATCCAAGTCTGAAATGAGCGTCCATAAAAATCATGATTTTTTTTTAAATCCCTCTTAATGGAGATTTTGTGACTGAATTCGATTTATACAACGATTCTTACCACTTTTCCAAAATTTCATCCAATTTGGTTCCTTATAGCCTGAGAAAACTGCTTCCACGGTTCTAACCCAAGTCTAAAATTAGCGTCCAATAAAAAAACGATTTTTACAAAAAATTCAACTTTATGGAGTTTTTTGACTGAATTCGATTTGTACCTCGATTCATACCACTTTTCCAAAATTTCAGCCCATTTGGTACCATAGAGCAAGAGAAAACTGCTTCGAAAAATCGAACCCAAGTCTGAAACGAGCGTCCATAAAAATCATGATTTTTCTATGAATCTAACTTAAGGGAGATTTTAAGACTGAATTCGATATGTACCATGATCCTCACAATTTTTCCAAAAGTTCAGCCCATTCGGTACCATAGAGTCCGAAGAAAGTGCTTCCAAAGTTCGAACCTAAGTCTGAAATAAGCGTCCATAAAAATCATGATTTTTCTACGGATCAAACTTTATGGAGTTTTTGTGACTGATTTCGATTTGAAGCATGATGCTTATCACTGTTCCAAAATTTCAGCCCATTTGGTACCATAGAGCCTGAGAAAACTAATTCCAAAGTTCGAAACCAAGTCTGAAATAAGCGTCCATAAGAATCATGATTTTTCTAAGAATCAAACTTTATGGAGATTTTGTGACTGATTTCGATTTGCAGCATGATTCTTATCACTGTTCCAAAATTTCAGACCATTAAGTACCATAGAGCCAGACAAAACTGCTTCCAAAGTTCGGACCCAAGTCTGAAATAAGCGTCCATAAGAATCATGATTTTTCTAAGAATCAAACTTTATGGAGATTTTGTGACTGATTTCGATTTTTTCCACGATTCTTATTGCTATTTCAAAATTTCAGCCCGTTTGTTCCCATAGAGCCTGAAAAAACTGCTTCAAAAGTTCGAACCCAAGTCTGAAATGAGCGTCCATAAAAATCATGATTTTTTTTTAAATCCCTCTTTATGGAGATTTTGTGACTGAATTCGATTTGTACCATGATCCTCACCACTTTTCCAAAAATTCAGCCCATTTGGTACCATAGAGTCCGAAGAAAGTTCTTCCAAAGTTCGAACCCAAGTCTGAAATAAGCGTCCATAAGAATCATGATTTTTCTAAGAATCAAACTTTATGGAGATTTTGTGACTGATTTCGATTTTTACCACGATTCTTATTGCTATTTCAAAATTTCAGCCCGTTTGTTCCCATAGAGCCTGAAAAAACTGCTTGCGAATTTCGAACCCAAGTCTGAAATGAGCGTCCATAAAAATCATGATTTTTTTTTAAATCCCCCTTTATTGAGATTTTGTGACTGAATTCAATTTATACCACGATTCTTACCACTTATCCAAAATTTCAGCCCATTTGGTTCCTTATAGCCTGAGAAAACTGCTTCCACGCTTCTAACCAAAGTCTAAAATTAGCGTCCAATAAAAAAAGGATTTTTACAAAAAATTTAACTTTATTGAGTTTTTTGACTGAATTCGATTTGTACCTCGATTCATACCACTTTTCCAAAATTTCAGCCCATTTGGTACCATAGAGCAAGAGAAAACTGCTTCGAAAAATCGAACCCAAGTCTGAAACGAGCGTCCATAAAAATCATGATTTTTCTATGAATCTAACTTAAGGGAGATTTTAAGACTGAATTCGATATGTACCATGATCCTCACAACTTTTCCAAAAGTTCAGCCCATTTGGTACCATAGAGTCCGAAGAAAGTGCTTCCAAAGTTCGAACCTAAGTCTGAAATAAGCGTCCATAAAAATCATGATTTTTCTACGGATCAAACTTTATGGAGTTTTTGTGACTGATTTCGATTTGAAGCATGATGCTTATCACTGTTCCAAAATTTCAGCCCATTTGGTACCATAGAGCCTGAGAAAACTGCTTCCAAAGTTCGAAACCAAGTCTGAAATAAGCGTCCATAAGAATCATGATTTTTCTAAGAATCAAACTTTAGGGAGATTTTGTGACTGATTTCGATTTGCAGCATGATTCTTATCACTGTTCCAAAATTTCAGACCATTAAGTACCATAGAGCCAGACAAAACTGCTTCCAAAGTTCGGACCCAAGTCTGAAATAAGCGTCCATAAGAATCATGATTTTTCTAAGAATCAAACTTTATGGAGATTTTGTGACTGATTTCGATTTTTTCCACGATTCTTATTGCTATTTCAAAATTTCAGCCCGTTTGTTCCCATAGAGCCTGAAAAAACTGCTTCAAAAGTTCGAACCCAAGTCTGAAATGAGCGTCCATAAAAATCATGATTTTTTTTTAAATCCCTCTTTATGGAGATTTTGTGACTGAATTCGATTTGTACCATGATCCTCACCACTTTTCCAAAAGTTCAGCCCATTTGGTACCATAGAGTCCGAAGAAAGTTCTTCCAAAGTTCGAACCCAAGTCTGAAATAAGCGTCCATAAGAATCATGATTTTTCTAAGAATCAAACTTTATGGAGATTTTGTGACTGATTTCGATTTTTACCACGATTCTTATTGCTATTTCAAAATTTCAGCCCGTTTGTTCCCATAGAGCCTGAAAAAACTGCTTGCGAATTTCGAACCCAAGTCTGAAATGAGCGTCCATAAAAATCATGATTTTTTTTTAAATCCCCCTTTATTGAGATTTTGTGACTGAATTCAATTTATACCACGATTCTTACCACTTATCCAAAATTTCAGCCCATTTGGTTCCTTATAGCCTGAGAAAACTGCTTCCACGCTTCTAACCAAAGTCTAAAATTAGCGTCCAATAAAAAAAGGATTTTTACAAAAAATTTAACTTTATGGAGTTTTTTTACTGAATTCGATTTGTACCTCGATTCATACCACTTTTCCAAAATTTCAGCCCATTTGGTACCATAGAGCCTGAGAAAACTGCTTCCAAAGTTCGAAAACAAGTCTGAAATAAGCGTCCATAAGAATCATGATTTTTCTAAGAATCAAACTTTATGGAGATTTTGTGACTGATTTCGATTTGGAGCAAGATTCTTATCACTGTTCCAAAATTTCAGACCATTTAGTACCATAGAGCCAGACAAAACTGCTTCCAAAGTTCGGACCCAAGTCTGAAATAAGCGTCCATAAGAATCATGATTTTTCTAAGAATCAAACTTTATGGAGATTTTGTGACTGATTTCGATTTTTTCCACGATTCTTATTGCTATTTCAAAATTTCAGCCCGTTTGTTCCCATAGAGCCTGAAAAAACTGCTTCAAAAGTTCGAACCCAAGTCTGAAATGAGCGTCCATAAAAATCATGATTTTTTTTTAAATCCCTCTTTATGGAGATTTTGTGACTGAATTCGATTTGTACCATGATCCTCACCACTTTTCCAAAAGTTCAGCCCATTTGGTACCATAGAGTCCGAAGAAAGTTCTTCCAAAGTTCGAACCCAAGTCTGAAATAAGCGTCCATAAGAATCATGATTTTTCTAAGAATCAAACTTTATGGAGATTTTGTGACTGATTTCGATTTTTACCACGATTCTTATTGCTATTTCAAAATTTCAGCCCGTTTGTTCCCATAGAGCCTGAAAAAACTGCTTGCGAATTTCGAACCCAAGTCTGAAATGAGCGTCCATAAAAATCATGATTTTTTTTTAAATCCCCCTTTATTGAGATTTTGTGACTGAATTCGATTTAAACCACGATTCCTTACACTTTTCCAAAATTTCAGCCCATTCTGTACCAAAAAGCCAAAGAAAACTGAATCAAAAGTTCGAACCCAAGTTCAGAAATTTAATGAGCGTCCAAATAATAAATGATTTTTCTAAGAGTCAAAATTTATGGAAATTTTGTGACTGAATTCGATTTATACCACGATTTTTATCATTATTCCAAAATTTCAGCCCATTTTGTACCATAGAGCCTGAGAAAACTGCTTCGAAAAATCGAACCCATGTATGAAATGAGCTCCATAAAAGTATGATTTTTTTTTAAATTAAATTTTATGGAGATTATGTGACTGATTTCGATTTGGAGCATGATTCTTATCACTGTTCCAAAATTTCAGCCCATTTGGTACCATAGAGCCTGAGAAAACTGCTTCCAAAGTTCGAAACCAAGTCTGAAATAAGCGTCCATAAGAATCATGATTTTTCTAAGAATCAAACTTTATGGAGATTTTTTGACTGATTTCGATTTGGAGCATGATTCTTATCACTGTTCCAAAATTTCAGACCATTTAGTACCATAGAGCCAGACAAAACTGCTTCCAAAGTTCGGACCCAAGTCTGAAATAAGCGTCCATAAGAATCATGATTTTTCTAAGAATCAAATTTTATGGAGATTTTAAGACTGATTTCGATTTTTACCACGATTCTTATTGCTATTTCGAAATTTCAGCCCGTTTTTTCCCATAGAGCCTGAAAAAACTGCTTTCAAAGTTCGAACCCAAGTCTGAAATGAGCGTCCATAAAAATCATGATTTTTCTAATAATCAAACTTATTGGAGATTTTGTGACGGAATTCGATTTATACCACGATTCTTACCACTATTCCAAAATTTCGGCCCATTTGGTACCATAGAGCCTGAGAAAACTTCTTCCACGGTTCTAACCCAAGCCTAAAATTAGCGTCCAATAAAAAAACAGGATTTTTTCAAAAATTCAACTTTGAGGAGTTTTTTGACTGAATTCGATTTGTACCACGATTCTTTCCTCTTTTCCAAAATTTCAGCCCATTTGGTACCATAGACCTTGAGAAAACTGCTTCCAAAGTTCGAACCCAAGTCTGAAATAAGCGTCCATAAGAATCATGATTTTTTTAAAAATCAAACTTTATGGAGATTTTGTGACTGATTTCGATTTGAAGCATGATGCTTATCACTAATCCAAAATTTCAGCCCATATGGTACCATAGAGCCTGAGAAAACTGCTTCCAAAGTTCGAAACCAAGTCTGAAATAAGCGTCCATAAGAATCATGATTTTTCTAAGAATCAACCTTTATGGAGATTTTGTGACTGATTTCGATTTGCAGCATGATTCTTATCACTGTTCCAAAATTTCAGACCATTAAGTACCATAGAGCCAGACAAAACTGCTTCCAAAGTTCGGACCCAAGTCTGAAATAAGCGTCCATAAGAATCATGATTTTTCTAAGAATCAAACTTTATGGAGATTTTAAGACTGATTTCGATTTTGACCACGATTCTTATTGCTTTTTCAAAATTTCAGCCCGTTTGTTCCCATAGAGCCTGAAAAAACTGCTTTCAAAGTTCGAACCCAAGTCTGAAATTAGCGTTCATAAAAATCATGATTTTTTTAAAAATCCCTCTTTATGGAGATTTTGTGACTGAATTCGATTTATACCACGATTCCTAACACTTTTCGGAAATTTCAGCCCATTCTGTACCAAAAAGCCAAAGAAAACTGAATCAAAAGTTCGAACCCAAGTCTGAAATGAGCGTCTAAATAAATAATGATTTTTCTAAGAATCAATTTTTATGGAAATTTTGTGACTGAATTCGATTTATACCACGATTCTTACCACTATTCCAAAATTTCAGACCATTTGGTACCATAGAGCCAGAGAAAACTGCTTCCAAAAATCGAACCCAAGACTGAAAGGAGCGTCCATAAGAATCTCTATTTTTCTAAGAATCAAACTTTATGGAAATTTTGTGACTGAACGCAATTTATACCACGATTCTTACCACTTTTCCAAAATTTAAGCCCATTTTATATAGAGCCTGAGAAAACTGCTTCGAAAAATCGAACCCAAGTCTGAAATGAGCGTCCATAAAAATAATAATTTTAAAAAAAAATCCCTTTCGATGAAGATTTTGTGACGGAATTCGATTTGTACCACGATTCTTACCACTTTTCCAAAATTTCAGCCCATTTGGTACCACAAAGCCAGAGAAAACTGCTTCCAAAATTCGAACCCAAGTCTGAAATGAGCGTCCATAAAAATCATGATTTTTCTAATAATCAAACTTATTGAAGATTTTGTGACGGAATTTGATTTTTACCACGATTCTTACCACTTTTCCAAAATTTCAGCCCATTTGGTACCACAGAGCCAGAGAAAACTGCTTCCAAAGTTCGAACCCAAGTCTGAAATGAGCGTCCATAAAAATCATGATTTTTCTAATAATCAAACTTATTGGAGATTTTAAGACTGAATTCGATATGTACCATGATCCTCACCACTTTTCCAAAAGTTTAGCCCATTTGGTACCATAGAGTCCGAAGAAAGTGCTTCCAAAGTTCGAACCCAAGTCTGAAATAAGCGTCCATAAAAATCATGATTTTTCTACGGATCAAACTTTATGGAGTTTTTGTGACTGATTTCGATTTGAAGCATGATGCTTATCACTGTTCCAAAATTTCAGCCCATTTGGTACCATAGAGCCTGAGAAAACTGCTTCCAAAGTTCGAAACCAAGTCTGAAATAAGCGTCCATAAGAATCATGATTTTTCTAAGAATCAAACTTTATGGAGATTTTGTGACTGATTTCGATTTTTACCACGATTCTTATTGCTATTCAAAATTTCAGCCCGTTTGTTCCCATAGAGCCTGAAAAAACTGCTTCTGAATTTCGAACCCAAGTCTGAAATGAGCGTCCATAAAAATCATGATTTTTTTTTAAATCCCTCTTTATGGAGATTTTGTGACTGAATTCGATTTAAACCACGATTCCTTACACTTTTCCAAAATTTCAGCCCATTCCGTACCAAAAAGCCAAAGAAAACTGAATCAAAAGTTCGAACCCAAGTTCAGAAATTTAATGAGCGTCCAAATAATAAATGATTTTTCTAAGAGTCAAAATTTATGGAAATTTTGTGACTGAATTCGATTTATACCACGATTCTTACCATTATTCCAAAATTTCAGCCCATTTTGTACCATAGAGCCTGAGAAAACTGCTTCGAAAAATCGAACCCATGTATGAAATGAGCTCCATAAAAGTATGATTTTTTTTTAAATTAAATTTTATGGAGATTATGTGACTGATTTCGATTTGGAGCATGATTCTTATCACTGTTCCAAAATTTCAGCCCATTTGGTACCATAGAGCCTGAGAAAACTGCTTCCAAAGTTCGAAACCAAGTCTGAAATAAGCGTCCATAAGAATCATGATTTTTCTAAGAATCAAACTTTATGGAGATTTTTTGACTGATTTCGATTTGGAGCATGATTCTTATCACTGTTCCAAAATTTCAGACCATTTAGTACCATAGAGCCAGACAAAACTGCTTCCAAAGTTCGGACCCAAGTCTGAAATAAGCGTCCATAAGAATCACGATTTTTCTAAGAATCAAATTTTATGGAGATTTTAAGACTGATTTCGATTTTTACCACGATTCTTATTGCTATTTCGAAATTTCAGCCCGTTTTTTCCCATAGAGCCTGAAAAAACTGCTTTCAAAGTTCGAACCCAAGTCTGAAATGAGCGTCCATAAAAATCATGATTTTTCTAATAATCAAACTTATTGGAGATTTTGTGACGGAATTCGATTTATACCACGATTCTTACCACTATTCCAAAATTTCGGCCCATTTGGTACCATAGAGCCTGAGAAAACTTCTTCCACGGTTCTAACCCAAGCCTAAAATTAGCGTCCAATAAAAAAACAGGATTTTTTCAAAAATTCAACTTTTAGGAGTTTTTTGACTGAATTCGATTTGTACCACGATTCTTTCCTCTTTTCCAAAATTTCAGCCCATTTGGTACCATAGACCTTGAGAAAACTGCTTCCAAAGTTCGAACCCAAGTCTGAAATAAGCGTCCATAAGAATCATGATTTTTTTAAAAATCAAACTTTATGGAGATTTTGTGACTGATTTCGATTTTTACCACGATTGCTACCACTTTTCCAAAATTTCAGCCCATTTGGTACCACAGAGCCAGAGAAAACTGCTTCCAAAGTTCGAACCCAAGTCTGAAATGAGCGTCCATAAAAATCATGATTTTTCTAATAATACTTAATACTTATTTATTGTTATTAAGTTTAATTTGTAGAACTCCATTTTATTTTTTTATTTTTTATATATACAATAATATTATTATTGGGTTTATAAAAACAGTTTATTTTTAAACAAGTTCTGCTGTGTAATTATTATTACGCGTGACAGCTGTTTCGCCCTCTGAAGGCATTATGAAACTGTGGGTAGCCCACTTACAGACGATACATTTATATTATTTCTAGGTAGGTATTTTAATTTCATTTACTGATTTCTTAATTGATTTCTAAGTAAAATATTAAAAATTATTAATGGTTATTACCCCAGCAAAGTTTCCCCAATTAGTGTAATGTTTAAATTTGACTGAATGTCTTTATCTTAGTTATTCCCAAACGATGACTCATAGGGTTATTTTAATAGCATAATTAAGTACTTCATAGTGCACTCATATTTGCATTAGGTTTGAAGATATCTAGTAGGGGTGAACGAATTATATTTGTTTGTTCATTAATTAGAATAGCTTTCGGATTATTAGAGTTTTTGTTAATTTCTAACTGCTCTAAAAGATTCAGTTTACGGCCTTTATTTTGTACGTGTAACGGAGTTGGTTTATTATTATCATTAAGTGAGTGATTTTCATCTAGGAGATGTTTGGCGAATTGAGATTGTATTTTATTATTATTTTTAAAAGATCTTATATGTTCTTTAAACCTAGTGTTAAAGGACCGGCCCGTTTGTCCAACATAAACAGCGTTGCATTCGTCACACTGGAGTTTATAAATGCCACTATTATGTAATTTGAGTACCTTACTTTTTGAGTTTTTAAGAGATGATCCTAAGTTGTTATTTGTGCGGAAGGCAATATCTAAACCACACTTTTTGAGGACTTTGGCAATTTTATTAGATGTCTGTCCGATGAATTCTAAACACCCGAATTTATTATTCGTCTTATTATTAGTCGTTGGGTAAATTAATTTAAGGTTATTTTTGTGTTTGTTATTATTAATTATTTTTCCAATGTCTCTACCCTTGAAGCCATTATTTTTAGCAATAGTTAGGATTGTATTTTTTTCCTTCTCGTATGCTTTCTTGTCGAGTGGGATATTAGTAAGCCTATGTACCATTGAGTGGTAGGCAGATAATTTATGTGACCATGGGTGTAAAGATTTATAATTAATGGTCGTATCTGTAAACGTAGGCTTACGGAAAATTTCAAACGTATGTTTATTATTTTCTCTACCGATAGTTAGGTCTAAAAAATTAATTTTATTATTACACTCTCTTTCAACCGTAAAGCAGATTTTACGGTTGATGGAGTTAGCAAATGTGACAAAAAGATCTAATTGTCTGTTGGTACCTTTCCAACAGACCAAAATGTCGTCAACATAACGAACATAGTATATTATGTGTTTGCTAAAGATTGAATTTAAAATTTGTTTTTCAATGTAATCCATGAATATTTCTGCAAGAAGTGGACTGAGGGGCAATCCCATTGGTAATCCGTCGTTTTGTTGATAGAATTTATCATTAAACTCAAAGTAGTTAGTTTCAACACAAATTTTAAATAGATCGAATAAGTCTTTTTTAGTATCTGGGTTTATATTAGATTCGTCTAAAATATCTTCAATGATTTTAAGGCATTCTTGAATAGGGATATTGCTAAAGAGACTGACCACGTCTAGAGATATGAACTGGCAATTGTGCGGTAGATCAATGTTTTTTATTTTATTTACAAGTTCGAGAGAATTTTTAACGCTATGTTTTGGGTAGAATTTAGTATGTTGTTTAAAAAGAAAGTTAAGTTTTTTGGCAAGTATTGTCGTTGGGGCGTTTATAAAAGAAACAACGGGACGTATGGGGATATTATCCTTGTGAATTTTAGGTTGTCCGTATAATGCAGGAGCCCTTGGATTCATCACCATTGCACTTCTTCTAGCGAATTTATTTGGGAATATTGATTGGCAATTATTTATTAGGTTGCGCACGTTTACTGAAATTTTGTCCGTTGGGTCCTTTTTTAAGATTTCAAAGTCTTCTGGTTTAAGGAATGCTTCTACTTTATTTAAGTAATCAATTTTGTTTAATATAACGACGGAATTTCCCTTATCCGCTTTAGTAATTGTGAGGTCGCTATTTTTAATTTTGGCTTTAATATCATTTAAAATTTCCGTTTCTTTTATATTGAATTTATTTTTATTTTTACTGGTTGATTTCAAAGTTTTTCTCAATATATCCGCTGTTATTTGTTTAGGTAAGCCGTTATTTTTTATTTTAGACAGAGAAATTTCTGTGTCGATTGCCAAACATTCAATTTGTTTTTTAGTGATATCTGAATTTATTTTATATTTGAAGCCTTTATCTAGTAAATTTATTTCATCTTCTTCAAAAGTTTCACCTGATAGGTTAATAGTTTTTATATAAAACTCCGTATTTGTATTACTTTGATATTCATTGACTTTTACATTTTTATTTTTAGATTCAACAAGTTTTTTAAGTTTATTTTCCTGAGTTTTGAATTAATCAGATATAATTCCGCCGATGTGTTCACGAGTATCGTAATCCAGGGTATCAAATTCCCATGGATGCAGTTTAAAAGTTAATACTTAATACTTATTAGAGATTTTAAGAATGAATTCGATTTGAACCACGATCCTAACCACTTTTCAAAAATTTCAGCCCATTTGGTACCATAGAGCCTGAGAAAACTGCTTCGAAAAATCGAACCCATGTATGAAATGAGCTCCATAAAAGTCATGATTTTTTTAAGAATCAAATTTTACGGAGATTATGTGACTGATTTCGATTTGGAGCATGATTCTTATCACTGTTCCAAAATTCCAGCCCATTCTGTACCATAGAGCCTGAGAAAACTGCTTCCAAAGTTCGAACCCAAGTCTGAAATAAGCGTCCATAAGAATCATGATTTTTCTAAGAATCAAAATTTATGGAGATTTTGTGACTGATTTCGATTTTTACCACGATACTTATTGCTATTTCAAAATTTCAGCCCGTTTGTTCCCATAGAGCCTGAAAAAGCTGCTTCCAAAGTTCGAACCCAAGTCTGAAATAAGCGTCCATAAGAATCATGATTTGTCTAAGAATCAAACTTTATTGAGATTTTGTGACTGATTTCGATTTTTACCACAATTCTTATTGCTATTTCAAAATTTCAGCCGTTTTTTTCCCAGAACCTGAAAAAACTGCTTCCAAAGCTCGAACCCAAGTCTGAAATGAGCGTCCATAAAAATCATGATTTTTCTAATAATCAAACTAATTGGAGATTTTGTGACGGAATTCGATTTATACCACGATTCTAGCCACTATTCCAAAATTTCGGCCCATTTGGTACAATAGAGCCTGAGAAAACTTCTTCCACGGTTCTAACCCAAGCCTAAAATTAGCGTCCAATAAAAAAAAGGATTTTTTCAAATATTCAACTTTTAGGAGTCTTTTGACTGAATTCGATTTGTACCATGATCCTCACCACTTTTCCAAAATTTCAGCCCATTTGGTACCATAGAGCCTGAGAAAACTGCTTCCAAAGTTCGAAACCAAGTCTGAAATAAGCGTCCATAAGAATCATGATTTTTCTAAGAATCAAACTTTATCGAGATTTTGTGACTGATTTCGATTTTTACCACGATTCTTATTGCTATTTCAAAATTTCAGCCCGTTTGTTCCCATAGAGCCTGAAAAAACTGCTTCCAAATTACGAACCCAAGTCTGAAATGAGCGTCCATAAAAATCATGATTTTTTTTTAAATCCCTCTTGATGGAGATTTTGTGACTGAATTCGATTTGTACCATGATCCTCAACACTTTTCCAAAATTTCAGCCCATTTGGTTCCTTATAGCCTGAGAAAACTGCTTCCACGGTTCTAACCCAAGTCTAATTAGCGTCCAATAAAAAAAGGATTTTTACAAAAAATTCAACTCTATGGAGTTTTTGACTGAATTCGATTTGTACCTCGATTCATACCACTTTTCCAAAATTTCAGCCCGTTTGTTCCCATAGAGCCTGAAAAAACTGCTTCAAAAGTTCGAACCCAAGTCTGAAATGAGCGTCCATAAAAATCGTGATTTTTTTTAAATCCCTCTTGATGGAGATTTTGTGACTGAATTCGATTTGTACCATGCCTCAACACTTTTCCAAAAGTTCAGCCCATTTGGTACCATAGAGTCCGAAGAAAGTGTTTCCAAAGTTCGAACCCAAGTCTGAAATAAGCGTCCATAAAAATCATGATTTTTCTAATAATCAAACTAATTTGAGATTTTGTGACGGAATTCGGTTTGTACCATGATCCTCACCACTTTTCCAAAATTTCAGCCCATTTGGTACAATAGAGCCTGAGAAAACTGCTTCCAAAGTTCGAAACCAAGTCTGAAATAAGCGTCCATAAGAATCATGATTTTTCTAAGAATCAAACTTTATGGAGATTTTGTGACTGATTTCGATTTGGAGCATGATTCTTATCACTGTCATCGGGCACAAACGGGCTGAAATTTTGAAATAGCAATAAGAATCGTGGTAAAAATCGAAATCAGTCTTAAAATCTCCATAAAGTCTGAAATAAGCGTCCATAAAAATCATGATTTTTTTAATAATCAATTTTATTGGAGATTTTGTGACGGAATTCGATTTTTACCACGATTGCTACCACTTTTCCAAAATTTCAGCCCATTTGGTACCACAGAGCCAGAGAAAACTGCTTCCAAAGTTCGAACCCAAGTCTGAAATGAGCGTCCATAAAAATCATGATTTTTCTAATAATCAAACTTATTGGAGATTTTAAGAATGAATTCGATTTGAACCACGATCCTGACCACTTTTCAAGAATTTCAGCCCATTTGGTACCATAGAGCCTGAGAAAACTGCTTCGAAAAATCGAACCCATGTATGAAATGAGCTCCATAAAAGTCATGATTTTTTTAAGAATCAAATTTAAAGGAGATTATGTGACTGATTTCGATTTGGAGCATGATTCTTATCACTGTTCCAAAATTTCAGACCATTTAGTACCATAGAGCCAGACAAAACTGCTTCCAAAGTTCGAACCCAAGTCTGAAATAAGCGTCCATAAGAATCATGATTTTTCTAAGAATCAAAATTTATGGAGATTTTGTGGCTGATTTCGATTTTTACCACGATACTTATTGCTATTTCAAAATTTCAGCCCGTTTGTTCCCATAGAGCCTGAAAAAACTGCTTCCAAAGTTCGAACCCAAGTCTGAAATAAGCGTCCATAAGAATCATGATTTGTCTAAGAATCAAACTTTATTGAGATTTTGTGACTGATTTCGATTTTTACCACAATTCTTATTGCTATTTCAAAATTTCAGCCGTTTTTTTCCCAGAACCTGAAAAAACTGCTTCCAAAGCTCGAACCCAAGTCTGAAATGAGCGTCCATAAAAATCATGATTTTTCTAATAATCAAACTAATTGGAGATTTTGTGACGGAATTCGATTTATACCACGATTCTTACCACTATTCCAAAATTTCGGCCCATTTGGTACCATAGAGCCTGAGAAAACTTCTTCCACGGTTCTAACCCAAGCCTAAAATTAAAGACCAATAAAAAAAGGATTTTTACAAAAAATTCAACTTTATGGAGTTTTTTGACTGAATTCGATTTGTACCTCGATTCATACCACTTTTCCAAAATTTCAGCCCGTTTGTTCCCATAGAGCCTGAAAAAACTGCTTCAAAAGTTCGAACCCAAGTCTGAAATGAGCGTCCATAAAAATCATGATTTTTTTTTAAATCCCTCTTGATGGAGATTTTGTGACTGAATTCGATTTGTACCATGCCTCAACACTTTTCCAAAAGTTCAGCCCATTTGGTACCATAGAGTCCGAAGAAAGTGCTTCCAAAGTTCGAACCCAAGTCTGAAATGAGCGTCCATAAAAATCATGATTTTTCTAATAATCAAACAAATTGGAGATTTTGTGACGGAATTCGATTTATACCACGATTCTTACCACTATTCCAAAATTTCGGCCCATTTGGTACCATAGAGCCTGAGAAAACTTCTTCCTCGGTTCTAACCCAAGCCTAAAATTAGCGTCCAATAAAAAAAGGATTTTTTCAAAAATTCAACTTTTAGGAGTTTTTTGACTGAATTCGATTTGTACCATGATCCTCACCACTTTTCCTAAATTTCAGCCCATTTGGTACCATAGAGCCTGAGAAAACTGCTTCCAAAGTTCGAAACCAAGTCTGAAATAAGCGTCCATAAGAATCATGATTTTTCTAAGAATCAAACTAATTGGAGATTTTGTGACGGAATTCGATTTATACCACGATTCTTACCACTATTCCAAAATTTCGGCCCATTTGGTACCATAGAGCCTGAGAAAACTTCTTACACGGTTCTAACCCAAGCCTAAAATTAGCGTCCAATAAAAAAAAGGATTTTTTCAAAAAATTCAACTTTTAGGAGTTTTTTGACTGAATTCGATTTGTACCATGATCCTCACCACTTTTCCTAAATTTCAGCCCATTTGGTACCATAGAGCCTGAGAAAACTGCTTCCAAAGTTCGAAACCAAGTCTGAAATAAGCGTCCATAAGAATCATGATTTTTCTAAGAATCAAACTAATTGGAGATTTTGTGACGGAATTCGATTTATACCACGATTCTTACCACTATTCCAAAATTTCGGCCCATTTGGTACCATAGAGCCTGAGAAAACTTCTTCCACGGTTCTAACCCAAGCCTAAAATTAGCGTCCAATAAAAAAAAGGATTTTTTCAAAAATTCAACTTTTAGGAGTTTTTTGACTGAATTCGATTTGTACCATGATCCTCACCACTTTTCCTAAATTTCAGCCCATTTGGTACCATAGAGCCTGAGAAAACTGCTTCCAAAGTTCGAAACCAAGTCTGAAATAAGCGTCCATAAGAATCATGATTTTTCTAAAAATCAAACTAATTGGAGATTTTGTGACGGAATTCGATTTATACCACGATTCTTACCACTATTCCAAAATTTCGGCCCATTTGGTACCATAGAGCCTGAGAAAACTTCTTCCACGGTTCTAACCCAAGCCTAAAATTAGCGTCCAATAAAAAAAAGGATTTTTTCAAAAAATTCAACTTTTAGGAGGTTTTTGACTGAATTCGATTTGTACCATGATCCTCACCACTTTTCCTAAATTTCAGCCCATTTGGTACCATAGAGCCTGAGAAAACTGCTTCCAAAGTTCGAAACCAAGTCTGAAATAAGCGTCCATAAGAATCATGATTTTTCTAAGAATCAAACTAATTGGAGATTTTGTGACGGAATTCGATTTATACCACGATTCTTACCACTATTCCAAAATTTCGGCCCATTTGGTACCATAGAGCCTGAGAAAACTTCTTCCACGGTTCTAACCCAAGCCTAAAATTAGCGTCCAATAAAAAAAAGGATTTTTTCAAAAATTCAACTTTTAGGAGTTTTTTGACTGAATTCGATTTGTACCATGATCCTCACCACTTTTCCAAAATTTCAGCCCATTTGGTACCATAGAGCCTGAGAAAACTGCTTCCAAAGTTCGAAACCAAGTCTGAAATAAGCGTCCATAAGAATCATGATTTTTCTAAGAATCAAACTAATTGGAGATTTTGTGACGGAATTCGATTTATACCACGATTCTTACCACTATTCCAAAATTTCGGCCCATTTGGTACCATAGAGCCTGAGAAAACTTCTTCCACGGTTCTAACCCAAGCCTAAAATAAGCGTCCAATAAAAAAAAGGATTTTTTCAAAAATTCAACTTTAAGGAGTTTTTTGACTGAATTCGATTTGTACCATGATCCTCACCACTTTTCCTAAATTTCAGCCCATTTGGTACCATAGAGCCTGAGAAAACTGCTTCCAAAGTTCGAAACCAAGTCTAAAATAAGCGTCCATAAGAATCATGATTTTTCTAAGAATCAAACTTTATGGAGATTTTGTGACTGATTTCGATTTTTACCACGATTCTTATTGCTATTTCAAAATTTCAGCCCGTTTGTTCCCATAGAGCCTGAAAAAACTGCTTCCAAATTACGAACCCAAGTCTGAAATGAGCGTCCATAAAAATCATGATTTGTTTTTAAATCCCTCTTGATGGAGATTTTGTGACTGAATTCGATTTGTACCATGATCCTCAACACTTTTCCAAAATTTCAGCCCATTTGGTTCCTTATAGCCTGAGAAAACTGCTTCCACGGTTCTAACCCAAGTCTAAAATTAGCGTCCAATAAAAAAAGGATTTTTACAAAAAATTCAACTTTATGGAGTTTTTTGACTGAATTCGATTTGTACCTCGATTCATACCACTTTTCCAAAATTTCAGCCCATTTGGTACCATAGAGCAAGAGAAAACTGCTTCGAAAAATCGAACCCAAGTCTGAAACGAGCGTCCATAAAAATCATGATTTTTCTATGAATCTAACTTAAGGGAGATTTTAAGACTGAATTCGATATGTACCATGATCCTCACAACTTTTCCAAAAGTTCAGCCCATTTGGTACCATAGAGTCCGAAGAAAGTGCTTCCAAAGTTCGAACCTAAGTCTGAAATAAGCGTCCATAAAAATCATGATTTTTCTACGGATCAAACTTTATGGAGTTTTTGTGACTGATTTCGATTTGAAGCATGATGCTTATCACTGTTCCAAAATTTCAGCCCATTTGGTACCATAGAGCCTGAGAAAACTGCTTCCAAAGTTCGAAACCAAGTCTGAAATAAGCGTCCATAAGAATCATGATTTTTCTAAGAATCAAACTTTATGGAGATTTTGTGACTGATTTCGATTTGGAGCATGATTCTTATCACTTTCCCAAAATTCCAGCCCATTCTGTACCATAGAGCCTGAGAAAACTGCTTCCAAAGTTCGGACCCAAGTCTGAAATAAGCGTCCAAAGAATCATGATTTTTCTAAGAATCAAACTTTATGGAGATTTTGTGACTGATTTCGATTTTTACCACGATTCTTATTGCTATTTCAAAATTTCAGCCCGTTTGTTCCCATAGAGCCTGAAAAAACTGCTTCCGAATTTCGAACCCAAGTCTGAAATGAGCGTCCATAAAAATCATGATTTTTTTTTAAATCCCTCTTTATGGAGATTTTGTGACTGAATTAGATTTAAACCACGATTCCTAACACTTTTCCAAAATTTCAGCCCATTCTGTACCAAAAAGCCAAAGAAAACTGAATCAAAAGTTCGAACCCAAGTCTGAAATGAGCGTCCAAATAATAAATGATTTTTCTAAGAGTCAAAATTTATGGAAATTTTGTGACTGAATTCGATTTATACCACGATTCTTACCATTATTCCAAAATTTCAGCCCATTTTGTACCATAGAGCCTGAGAAAACTGCTTCGAAAAATCGAACCCATGTATGAAATGAGCTCCATAAAAGTCATGATTTTTTTTTAAATTAAATTTTATGGAGATTATGTGACTGATTTCGATTGGGAGCATGATTCTTATCACTGTTCCAAAATTTCAGCCCATTTGGTACCATAGAGCCTGAGAAAACTGCTTCCAAAGTTCGAAACCAAGTCTGAAATAAGCGTCCATAAACATCATGATTTTTCTAAGAATCAAACTTTATGGAGATTTTAAGACTGAATTCGATTTATACCACGATTCTTGCCACTTTTCCAAAATTTCAGCCCATTTGGTTCCTTGTAGCCTGAGAAAACTGCTTCCACGGTTCTAACCCAAGTCTAAAATAAGCGTCCAATAAAAAAAGGATTTTTACAAAAAATTCAACTTTATGGAGATTTTTGACTGAATTCGATTTGTACCTCGATTCATACCACTTTTCCAAAGTTTCAGCCCATTTGGTACCATAGAGCAAGAGAAAACTGCTTCGAAAAATCGAACCCAAGTCTGAAACGAGCGTCCATAAAAATCATGATTTTTCTATGAATCTAACTTAAGGGAGATTTTGAGACTGAATTCGATATGTACCATGATCCTCACCACTTTTCCAAAATTTCAGCCCATTTGGTACCATAGAGCCTGAGAAAACTGCTTCCAAAGTTCGAAACCAAGTCTGAAATAAGCGTCCATAAGAATCATGATTTTTCTAAGAATCAAACTTTGTGGAGATTTTGTGACTGATTTCGATTTTTACCACGATTCTTATTGCTATTTCAAAATTTCAGCCCGTTTGTTCCCATAGAGCCTGAAAAAACTGCTTCCAAATTTCGAATCCAAGTCTGAAATGAGCGTCCATAAAAATCATGATTTTTTTTTAAATCCCTCTTGATGGAGATTTTGTGACTGAATTCGATTTATACAACGATTCTTACCACTTTTCCAAAATTTCAGCCCATTTGGTTCCTTATAGCCTGAGAAAACTGCTTCCACGGTTCTAACCCAAGTCTAAAATTAGCGTCCAATAAAAAAAGGATTTTTACAAAAAATCCAACTTTATGGAGTTTTTTGACGAATTCGATTTGTACCTCGATTCATACCACTTTTCCAAAATTTCAGCCCATTTGGTACCATAGAGCAAGAGAAAACTGCTTCGAAAAATCGAACCCAAGTCTGAAACGAGCGTCCATAAAAATCATGATTTTTCTATGAATCTAACTTAAGGGAGATTTTAAGACTGAATTCGATATGTACCATGATCCTCACAACTTTTCCAAAAGTTCAGCCCATTTGGTACCATAGAGTCCGAAGAAAGTGCTTCCAAAGTTCGAACCTAAGTCTGAAATAAGCGTCCATAAAAATCATGATTTTTCTACGGATCAAACTTTATGGAGTTTTTGTGACTGATTTCGATTTGAAGCATGATGCTTATCACTGTTCCAAAATTTCAGCCCATTTGGTACCATAGAGCCTGAGAAAACTGCTTCCAAAGTTCGAAACCAAGTCTGAAATAAGCGTCCATAAGAATCATGATTTTTCTAAGAATCAAACTTTAGGGAGATTTTGTGACTGATTTCGATTTGCAGCATGATTCTTATCACTGTTCCAAAATTTCAGACCATTAAGTACCATAGAGCCAGACAAAACTGTTTCCAAAGTTCGGACCCAAGTCTGAAATAAGCGTCCATAAGAATCATGATTTTTCTAAGAATCAAACTTTATGGAGATTTTGTGACTGATTTCGATTTTTACCACGATTCTTATTGCTATTTCAAAATTTCAGCCCGTTTGTTCCCATAGAGCCTGAAAAACTGCTTCAAAAGTTCGAACCCAAGTCTGAAATGAGCGTCCATAAAAATCATGATTTTTTTTTAAATCCCTCTTTATGGAGATTTTGTGACTGAATTCGATTTGTACCATGATCCTCACCACTTTTCCAAAAGTTCAGCCCATTTGGTACCATAGAGTCCGAAGAAAGTTCTTCCAAAGTTCGAACCCAAGTCTGAAATAAGCGTCCATAAGAATCATGATTTTTCTAAGAATCAAACTTTGTGGAGATTTTGTGACTGATTTCGATTTTTACCACGATTCTTATTGCTATTTCAAAATTTCAGTCCGTTTGTTCCCATAGAGCCTGAAAAAACTGCTTGCGAATTTCGAACCCAAGTCTGAAATGAGCGTCCATAAAAATCATGATTTTTTTTTAAATCCCCCTTATGGAGATTTTGTGACTGAATTCAATTTATACCACGATTCTTACCACTTATCCAAAATTTCAGCCCATTTGGTTCCTTATAGCCTGAGAAAACTGCTTCCACGGTTCTAACCCAAGTCTAAAATTAGCGTCCAATAAAAAAAGGATTTTTACAAAAAATTCAAGTTTATGGAGTTTTTTGACTGAATTCGATTTGTACCTCGATTCATACCACTTTTCCAAAATTTCAGCCCATTTGGTACCATAGAGCAAGAGCAAACTGCTTCGAAAAATCGAACCCAAGTCTGAAACGAGCGTCCATAAAAATCATGATTTTTCTATGAATCTAACTTAAGGGAGATTTTGAGACTGAATTCGATATGTACCATGATCCTCACCACTTTTCCAAAATTTCAGCCCATTTGGTACCATAGAGCCTGAGAAAACTGCTTCCAAAGTTCGAAACCAAGTCTGAAATAAGCGTCCATAAGAATCATGATTTTTCTAAGAATCAAACTTTGTGGAGATTTTGTGACTGATTTCGATTTTTACCACGATTCTTATTGCTATTTCAAAATTTCAGCCCGTTTGTTCCTATAGAGCCTGAAAAAACTGCTTCAAAAGTTCGAACCCAAGTCTGAAATGAGCGTCCATAAAAATCATGATTTTTTTTTAAATCCCTCTTTATGGAGATTTTGTGACTGAATTCGATTTGTACCATGATCCTCACCACTTTTCCAAAATTTCAGCCCATTTGGTACCATAGAGTCCGAAGAAAGTTCTTCCAAAGTTCGAACCCAAGTCTGAAATAAGCGTCCATAAGAATCATGATTTTTCTAAGAATCAAACTTTATGGAGATTTTGTGACTGATTTCGATTTTTACCACGATTCTTATTGCTATTTCAAAATTTCAGCCCGTTTGTTCCCATAGAGCCTGAAAAAACTGCTTGCGAATTTCGAACCCAAGTCTGAAATGAGCGTCCATAAAAATCATGATTTTTTTTTAAATCCCCCTTATGGAGATTTTGTGACTGAATTCAATTTATACCACGATTCTTACCACTTATCCAAAATTTCAGCCCATTTGGTTCCTTATAGCCTGAGAAAACTGCTTCCACGGTTCTAACCCAAGTCTAAAATTAGCGTCCAATAAAAAAAGGATTTTTACAAAAAATTCAAGTTTATGGAGTTTTTTGACTGAATTCGATTTGTACCTCGATTCATACCACTTTTCCAAAATTTCAGCCCATTTGGTACCATAGAGCAAGAGCAAACTGCTTCGAAAAATCGAACCCAAGTCTGAAACGAGCGTCCATAAAAATCATGATTTTTCTATGAATCTAACTTAAGGGAGATTTTGAGACTGAATTCGATATGTACCATGATCCTCACCACTTTTCCAAAATTTCAGCCCATTTGGTACCATAGAGCCTGAGAAAACTGCTTCCAAAGTTCGAAACCAAGTCTGAAATAAGCGTCCATAAGAATCATGATTTTTCTAAGAATCAAACTTTGTGGAGATTTTGTGACTGATTTCGATTTTTACCACGATTCTTATTGCTATTTCAAAATTTCAGCCCGTTTGTTCCTATAGAGCCTGAAAAAACTGCTTCAAAAGTTCGAACCCAAGTCTGAAATGAGCGTCCATAAAAATCATGATTTTTTTTTAAATCCCTCTTTATGGAGATTTTGTGACTGAATTCGATTTGTACCATGATCCTCACCACTTTTCCAAAATTTCAGCCCATTTGGTACCATAGAGTCCGAAGAAAGTTCTTCCAAAGTTCGAACCCAAGTCTGAAATAAGCGTCCATAAGAATCATGATTTTTCTAAGAATCAAACTTTATGGAGATTTTGTGACTGATTTCGATTTTTACCACGATTCTTATTGCTATTTCAAAATTTCAGCCCGTTTGTTCCCATAGAGCCTGAAAAAACTGCTTGCGAATTTCGAACCCAAGTCTGAAATGAGCGTCCATAAAAATCATGATTTTTTTTTAAATCCCCCTTATGGAGATTTTGTGACTGAATTCAATTTATACCACGATTCTTACCACTTATCCAAAATTTCAGCCCATTTGGTTCCTTATAGCCTGAGAAAACTGCTTCCACGGTTCTAACCCAAGTCTAAAATTAGCGTCCAATAAAAAAAGGATTTTTACAAAAAATTTAATTTTATGGAGTTTTTTTACTGAATTCGATTTGTACCTCGATTCATACCACTTTTCCAAAATTTCAGCCCATTTGGTACCATAGAGCCTGAGAAAACTGCTTCCAAAGTTCGAAAACAAGTCTGAACTAAGCGTCCATAAGAATCATGATTTTTCTAAGAATCAAACTTTATGGAGATTTTGTGACTGATTTCGATTTGGAGCAAGATTCTTATCACTGTTCCAAAATTTCAGACCATTTAGTACCATAGAGCCAGACAAAACTGCTTCCAAAGTTCGGACCCAAGTCTGAAATAAGCGTCCATAAACATCATGATTTTTCTAAGAATCAAACTTTATGGAGATTTTAAGACTGATTTCGATTTTTACCACGATTCTTATTGCTATTTCAAAATTTCAGCCCGTTCGTTCCCATAGAGCCTGAAAAAACTGCTTCCAAATAACGAACCCAAGTCTGAAATAAGCGTCCATAAAAATCATGATTTTTCTACGGATCAAACTTTATGGAGTTTTTGTGACTGATTTCGATTTGAAGCATGATGCTTATCACTGTTCCAAAATTTCAGCCCATTTGGTACCATAGAGCCTGAGAAAACTGCTTCCAAAGTTCGAAACCAAGTCTGAAATAAGCGTCCATAAGAATCATGATTTTTCTAAGAATCAAACTTTATGGAGATTTTGTGACTGATTTCGATTTGCAGCATGATTCTTATCACTGTTCCAAAATTTCAGACCATTAAGTACCATAGAGCCAGACAAAACTGCTTCCAAAGTTCGGACCCAAGTCTGAAATAAGCGTCCATAAGAATCATGATTTTTCTAAGAATCAAACTTTATGGAGATTTTAAGACTGATTTCGATTTTGACCACGATTCTTATTGCTTTTTCAAAATTTCAGCCCGTTTGTTCCCATAGAGCCTGAAAAAACTGCTTTCAAAGTTCGAACCCAAGTCTGAAATTAGCGTCCATAAAAATCATGATTTTTTTAAAAATCCCTCTTTATGGAGATTTTGTGACTGAATTCGATTTATACCACGATTCCTAACACTTTTCCAAAATTTCAGCCCATTCTGTACCAAAAAGCCAAAGAAAACTGAATCAAAAGTTCGAACCCAAGTCTGAAATGAGCGTCTAAATAAATAATGATTTTTCAAAGAATCAAACTTTATGGAAATTTTGTGACTGAATTCGATTTATACCACGATTCTTACCACTATTCCAAAATTTCAGACCATTTGGTACCATAGAGCCAGAGAAAACTGCTTCCAAAAATCGAACCCAAGACTGAAAGGAGCGTCCATAAGAATCTCTATTTTTCTAAGAATCAAACTTTATGGAAATTTTGTGACTGAACGCAATTTATACCACGATTCTTACCACTTTTCCAAAATTTCAGCCCATTTTGTACCATAGAGCCTGAGAAAACTGCTTCGAAAAATCGAACCCAAGTCTGAAATGAGCGTCCATAAAAATAATAATTTAAAAAAAAAATCCCTTTTGATGAAGATTTTGTGACGGAATTCGATTTGTACCACGATTCTTACCACTTTTCCAAAATTTCAGCCCATTTGGTACCACAAAGCCAGAGAAAACTGCTTCCAAAGTTCGAACCCAAGTCTGAAATGAGCGTCCATAAAAATCATGATTTTTCTAATAATCAAACTTATTGGAGATTTTGTGACGGAATTTGATTTTTACCACGATTCTTACCACTTTTCCAAAATTTCAGCCCATTTGGTACCACAGAGCCAGAGAAAACTGCTTCCAAAGTTCGAACCCAAGTCTGAAATGTGCGTCCATAAAAATCATGATTTTTCTTATAATCAAACTTATTGGTGATTTTAAGACTGAATTCGATTTGTACCATGCCTCAACACTTTTCCAAAAGTTCAGCCCATTTGGTACCATAGAGTCCGAAGAAAGTGTTTCCAAAGTTCGAACCCAAGTCTGAAATAAGCGTCCATAAAAATCATGATTTTTCTAATAATCAAACTAATTTGAGATTTTGTGACGGAATTCGATTTATACCACGATTCTTACCACTATTCCAAAATTTCGGCCCATTTGGTACCATAGAGCCTGAGAAAACTTCTTCCACGGTTCTAACCCAAGCCTAATATTAGCGTCCAATAAAAAAACAGGATTTTTTTAAAAATTCAACTTTTAGGAGTTTTTTGACTGAATTCGATTTGTACCACGATTCTTTCCACTTTTCCAAAATTTCAGCCCATTTGGTACCATAGACCTTGAGAAAACTGCTTCCAAAGTTCGAACCCAAGTCTGAAATAAGCGTCCATAAGAATCATGATTTTTTTAAAAATCAAACTTTATGGAGATTTTGTGACTGATTTCGATTTGAAGCATGATGCTTATCACTAATCCAAAATTTCAGCCCATATGGTACCATAGAGCCTGAGAAAACTGCTTCCAAAGTTCGAAACCAAGTCTGAAATATGCGTCCATAAGAATCATGATTTTTCTAAGAATCAAACTTTATGGAGATTTTGTGACTGATTTCGATTTGGAGAATGATTCTTATCACTGCCATCGGGCACAAACGGGCTGAAATTTTGAAATAGCAATAAGAATCGTGGTAAAAATCGAAATCAGTCTTAAAATCTCCATAAAGTCTGAAATGAGCGTCCATAAAAATCATGATTTTTCTAATAATCAAACTCATTGGAGATTTTGTGACGGAATTCGATTTATACCACGATTCTGACCACTATTCCAAAATTTCGGCCCATTTGGTACCATAGAGCCTGAGAAAACTTCTTCCACGGTTCTAACCCAAGCCTAAAATTAGCGTCCAATAAAAAAAAGGATTTTTTCAAAAATTCAACTTTTAGGAGTTTTTTGACTGAATTCGCATTGTACCATGATCCTCACCTTTTTTCCTAAATTTCAGCCCATTTGGTACCATAGAGCCTGAGAAAACTGCTTCCAAAGTTCGAAACCAAGTCTGAAATAAGCGTCCATAAGAATCATGATTTTTCTAAGAATCAAACTTTATGGAGATTTTGTGACTGATTTCGATTTGGAGCATGATTCTTATCACTGTCATCGGGCACAAACGGGCTGAAATTTTGAAATAGCAATAAGAATCGTGGTAAAAATCAAAATCAGTCTTAAAATCTCCATAAAGTCTGAAATGAGCGTCCATAAAAATCATGATTTTTCTAATAATCAAACTTATTGGAGATTTTGTGACGGAATTCGATTTTTACCACGATTGCTACCACTTTTCCAAAATTTCAGCCCATTTGGTACCACAGAGCCAGAGAAAACTGCTTCCAAAGTTCGAACCCAAGTCTGAAATGAGCGTCCATAAAAATCATGATTTTTCTAATAATACTTAATACTTATTGGAGATTTTAAGAATGAATTCGATTTGAACCACGATCCTAACCACTTTTCAAAAATTTCAGCCCATTTGGTACCATAGAGCCTGAGAAAACTGCTTCGAAAAATCGAACCAATGTATGAAATGAGCTCCATAAAAGTCATGATTTTTTTAAGAATCAAATTTTACGGAGATTATGTGACTGATTTCGATTTGGAGCATGATTCTTATCACTGTTCCAAAATTCCAGCCCATTCTGTACCATAGAGCCAGACAAAACTGCTTCCAAAGTTCGAACCCAAGTCTGAAATAAGCGTCCATAAGAATCATGATTTTTCTAAGAATCAAAATTTATGGAGATTTTGTCACTGATTTCGATTTTTACCACGATACTTATTGCTATTTCAAAATTTCAGCCCGTTTGTTCCCATAGAGCCTGAAAAAACTGCTTCCAAAGTTCGAACCCAAGTCTGAAATAAGCGTCCATAAGAATCATGATTTGTCTAAGAATCAAACTTTATTGAGATTTTGTGACTGATTTCGATTTTTACCACAATTCTTATTGCTATTTCAAAATTTCAGCCGTTTTTTTCCCAGAACCTGAAAAAACTGCTTCCAAAGCTCGAACCAAAGTCTGAAATGAGCGTCCATAAAAATCATGATTTTTCTAATAATCAAACTAATTGGAGATTTTGTGACGGAATTCGATTTATACCACGATTCTTACCACTATTCCAAAATTTCGGCCCATTTGGTACCATAGAGCCTGAGAAAACTTCTTCCACGGTTCTAACCCAAGCCTAAAATTAAAGACCAATAAAAAAAGGATTTTTACAAAAAATTCAACTTTATGGAGTTTTTTGACTGAATTCGATTTGTACCTCGATTCATACCACTTTTCCAAAATTTCAGCCCGTTTGTTCCCATAGAGCCTGAAAAAACTGCTTCAAAAGTTCGAACCCAAGTCTGAAATGAGCGTCCATAAAAATCATGATTTTTTTTTAAATCCCTCTTGATGGAGATTTTGTGACTGAATTCGATTTGTACCATGCCTCAACACTTTTCCAAAAGTTCAGCCCATTTGGTACCATAGAGTCCGAAGAAAGTGCTTCCAAAGTTCGAACCCAAGTCTGAAATAAGCGTCCATAAAAATCATGATTTTTCTAATAATCAAACTAATTGGAGATTTTGTGACGGAATTCGATTTATACCACGATTCTTACCACTATTCCAAAATTTCGGCCCATTTGGTACCATAGAGCCTGAAAAAACTTCTTCCACGGTTCTAACCCAAGCCTAAAATTAGCGTCCAATAAAAAAAAGGATTTTTTCAAAAATTCAACTTATAGGATTTTTTTGACTGAATTCGATTTGTACCATGATCCTCACCACTTTTCCTAAATTTCAGCCCATTTGGTACCATAGAGCCTGAGAAAACTGCTTCCAAAGTTCGAAACCAAGTCTGAAATAAGCGTCCATAAAAATCATGATTTTTCTATGAATCTAACTTAAGGGAGATTTTGAGACTGAATTCGATATGTACCATGATCCTCACCACTTTTCCAAAATTTCAGCCCATTTGGTACCATAGAGCCTGAGAAAACTGCTTCCAAAGTTCGAAACCAAGTCTGAAATAAGCGTCCATAAGAATCATGATTTTTCTAAGAATCAAACTTTGTGGAGATTTTGTGACTGATTTCGATTTTTACCACGATTCTTATTGCTATTTCAAAATTTCAGCCCGTTTGTTCCTATAGAGCCTGAAAAAACTGCTTCAAAAGTTCGAACCCAAGTCTGAAATGAGCGTCCATAAAAATCATGATTTTTTTTTAAATCCCTCTTTATGGAGATTTTGTGACTGAATTCGATTTGTACCATGATCCTCACCACTTTTCCAAAATTTCAGCCCATTTGGTACCATAGAGTCCGAAGAAAGTTCTTCCAAAGTTCGAACCCAAGTCTGAAATAAGCGTCCATAAGAATCATGATTTTTCTAAGAATCAAACTTTATGGAGATTTTGTGACTGATTTCGATTTTTACCACGATTCTTATTGCTATTTCAAAATTTCAGCCCGTTTGTTCCCATAGAGCCTGAAAAAACTGCTTGCGAATTTCGAACCCAAGTCTGAAATGAGCGTCCATAAAAATCATGATTTTTTTTTAAATCCCCCTTATGGAGATTTTGTGACTGAATTCAATTTATACCACGATTCTTACCACTTATCCAAAATTTCAGCCCATTTGGTTCCTTATAGCCTGAGAAAACTGCTTCCACGGTTCTAACCCAAGTCTAAAATTAGCGTCCAATAAAAAAAGGATTTTTACAAAAAATTTAATTTTATGGAGTTTTTTTACTGAATTCGATTTGTACCTCGATTCATACCACTTTTCCAAAATTTCAGCCCATTTGGTACCATAGAGCCTGAGAAAACTGCTTCCAAAGTTCGAAAACAAGTCTGAACTAAGCGTCCATAAGAATCATGATTTTTCTAAGAATCAAACTTTATGGAGATTTTGTGACTGATTTCGATTTGGAGCAAGATTCTTATCACTGTTCCAAAATTTCAGACCATTTAGTACCATAGAGCCAGACAAAACTGCTTCCAAAGTTCGGACCCAAGTCTGAAATAAGCGTCCATAAACATCATGATTTTTCTAAGAATCAAACTTTATGGAGATTTTAAGACTGATTTCGATTTTTACCACGATTCTTATTGCTATTTCAAAATTTCAGCCCGTTCGTTCCCATAGAGCCTGAAAAAACTGCTTCCAAATAACGAACCCAAGTCTGAAATAAGCGTCCATAAAAATCATGATTTTTCTACGGATCAAACTTTATGGAGTTTTTGTGACTGATTTCGATTTGAAGCATGATGCTTATCACTGTTCCAAAATTTCAGCCCATTTGGTACCATAGAGCCTGAGAAAACTGCTTCCAAAGTTCGAAACCAAGTCTGAAATAAGCGTCCATAAGAATCATGATTTTTCTAAGAATCAAACTTTATGGAGATTTTGTGACTGATTTCGATTTGCAGCATGATTCTTATCACTGTTCCAAAATTTCAGACCATTAAGTACCATAGAGCCAGACAAAACTGCTTCCAAAGTTCGGACCCAAGTCTGAAATAAGCGTCCATAAGAATCATGATTTTTCTAAGAATCAAACTTTATGGAGATTTTAAGACTGATTTCGATTTTGACCACGATTCTTATTGCTTTTTCAAAATTTCAGCCCGTTTGTTCCCATAGAGCCTGAAAAAACTGCTTTCAAAGTTCGAACCCAAGTCTGAAATTAGCGTCCATAAAAATCATGATTTTTTTAAAAATCCCTCTTTATGGAGATTTTGTGACTGAATTCGATTTATACCACGATTCCTAACACTTTTCCAAAATTTCAGCCCATTCTGTACCAAAAAGCCAAAGAAAACTGAATCAAAAGTTCGAACCCAAGTCTGAAATGAGCGTCTAAATAAATAATGATTTTTCAAAGAATCAAACTTTATGGAAATTTTGTGACTGAATTCGATTTATACCACGATTCTTACCACTATTCCAAAATTTCAGACCATTTGGTACCATAGAGCCAGAGAAAACTGCTTCCAAAAATCGAACCCAAGACTGAAAGGAGCGTCCATAAGAATCTCTATTTTTCTAAGAATCAAACTTTATGGAAATTTTGTGACTGAACGCAATTTATACCACGATTCTTACCACTTTTCCAAAATTTCAGCCCATTTTGTACCATAGAGCCTGAGAAAACTGCTTCGAAAAATCGAACCCAAGTCTGAAATGAGCGTCCATAAAAATAATAATTTAAAAAAAAAATCCCTTTTGATGAAGATTTTGTGACGGAATTCGATTTGTACCACGATTCTTACCACTTTTCCAAAATTTCAGCCCATTTGGTACCACAAAGCCAGAGAAAACTGCTTCCAAAGTTCGAACCCAAGTCTGAAATGAGCGTCCATAAAAATCATGATTTTTCTAATAATCAAACTTATTGGAGATTTTGTGACGGAATTTGATTTTTACCACGATTCTTACCACTTTTCCAAAATTTCAGCCCATTTGGTACCACAGAGCCAGAGAAAACTGCTTCCAAAGTTCGAACCCAAGTCTGAAATGTGCGTCCATAAAAATCATGATTTTTCTTATAATCAAACTTATTGGTGATTTTAAGACTGAATTCGATTTGTACCATGCCTCAACACTTTTCCAAAAGTTCAGCCCATTTGGTACCATAGAGTCCGAAGAAAGTGTTTCCAAAGTTCGAACCCAAGTCTGAAATAAGCGTCCATAAAAATCATGATTTTTCTAATAATCAAACTAATTTGAGATTTTGTGACGGAATTCGATTTATACCACGATTCTTACCACTATTCCAAAATTTCGGCCCATTTGGTACCATAGAGCCTGAGAAAACTTCTTCCACGGTTCTAACCCAAGCCTAATATTAGCGTCCAATAAAAAAACAGGATTTTTTTAAAAATTCAACTTTTAGGAGTTTTTTGACTGAATTCGATTTGTACCACGATTCTTTCCACTTTTCCAAAATTTCAGCCCATTTGGTACCATAGACCTTGAGAAAACTGCTTCCAAAGTTCGAACCCAAGTCTGAAATAAGCGTCCATAAGAATCATGATTTTTTTAAAAATCAAACTTTATGGAGATTTTGTGACTGATTTCGATTTGAAGCATGATGCTTATCACTAATCCAAAATTTCAGCCCATATGGTACCATAGAGCCTGAGAAAACTGCTTCCAAAGTTCGAAACCAAGTCTGAAATATGCGTCCATAAGAATCATGATTTTTCTAAGAATCAAACTTTATGGAGATTTTGTGACTGATTTCGATTTGGAGAATGATTCTTATCACTGCCATCGGGCACAAACGGGCTGAAATTTTGAAATAGCAATAAGAATCGTGGTAAAAATCGAAATCAGTCTTAAAATCTCCATAAAGTCTGAAATGAGCGTCCATAAAAATCATGATTTTTCTAATAATCAAACTCATTGGAGATTTTGTGACGGAATTCGATTTATACCACGATTCTGACCACTATTCCAAAATTTCGGCCCATTTGGTACCATAGAGCCTGAGAAAACTTCTTCCACGGTTCTAACCCAAGCCTAAAATTAGCGTCCAATAAAAAAAAGGATTTTTTCAAAAATTCAACTTTTAGGAGTTTTTTGACTGAATTCGCATTGTACCATGATCCTCACCTTTTTTCCTAAATTTCAGCCCATTTGGTACCATAGAGCCTGAGAAAACTGCTTCCAAAGTTCGAAACCAAGTCTGAAATAAGCGTCCATAAGAATCATGATTTTTCTAAGAATCAAACTTTATGGAGATTTTGTGACTGATTTCGATTTGGAGCATGATTCTTATCACTGTCATCGGGCACAAACGGGCTGAAATTTTGAAATAGCAATAAGAATCGTGGTAAAAATCAAAATCAGTCTTAAAATCTCCATAAAGTCTGAAATGAGCGTCCATAAAAATCATGATTTTTCTAATAATCAAACTTATTGGAGATTTTGTGACGGAATTCGATTTTTACCACGATTGCTACCACTTTTCCAAAATTTCAGCCCATTTGGTACCACAGAGCCAGAGAAAACTGCTTCCAAAGTTCGAACCCAAGTCTGAAATGAGCGTCCATAAAAATCATGATTTTTCTAATAATACTTAATACTTATTGGAGATTTTAAGAATGAATTCGATTTGAACCACGATCCTAACCACTTTTCAAAAATTTCAGCCCATTTGGTACCATAGAGCCTGAGAAAACTGCTTCGAAAAATCGAACCAATGTATGAAATGAGCTCCATAAAAGTCATGATTTTTTTAAGAATCAAATTTTACGGAGATTATGTGACTGATTTCGATTTGGAGCATGATTCTTATCACTGTTCCAAAATTCCAGCCCATTCTGTACCATAGAGCCAGACAAAACTGCTTCCAAAGTTCGAACCCAAGTCTGAAATAAGCGTCCATAAGAATCATGATTTTTCTAAGAATCAAAATTTATGGAGATTTTGTCACTGATTTCGATTTTTACCACGATACTTATTGCTATTTCAAAATTTCAGCCCGTTTGTTCCCATAGAGCCTGAAAAAACTGCTTCCAAAGTTCGAACCCAAGTCTGAAATAAGCGTCCATAAGAATCATGATTTGTCTAAGAATCAAACTTTATTGAGATTTTGTGACTGATTTCGATTTTTACCACAATTCTTATTGCTATTTCAAAATTTCAGCCGTTTTTTTCCCAGAACCTGAAAAAACTGCTTCCAAAGCTCGAACCAAAGTCTGAAATGAGCGTCCATAAAAATCATGATTTTTCTAATAATCAAACTAATTGGAGATTTTGTGACGGAATTCGATTTATACCACGATTCTTACCACTATTCCAAAATTTCGGCCCATTTGGTACCATAGAGCCTGAGAAAACTTCTTCCACGGTTCTAACCCAAGCCTAAAATTAAAGACCAATAAAAAAAGGATTTTTACAAAAAATTCAACTTTATGGAGTTTTTTGACTGAATTCGATTTGTACCTCGATTCATACCACTTTTCCAAAATTTCAGCCCGTTTGTTCCCATAGAGCCTGAAAAAACTGCTTCAAAAGTTCGAACCCAAGTCTGAAATGAGCGTCCATAAAAATCATGATTTTTTTTTAAATCCCTCTTGATGGAGATTTTGTGACTGAATTCGATTTGTACCATGCCTCAACACTTTTCCAAAAGTTCAGCCCATTTGGTACCATAGAGTCCGAAGAAAGTGCTTCCAAAGTTCGAACCCAAGTCTGAAATAAGCGTCCATAAAAATCATGATTTTTCTAATAATCAAACTAATTGGAGATTTTGTGACGGAATTCGATTTATACCACGATTCTTACCACTATTCCAAAATTTCGGCCCATTTGGTACCATAGAGCCTGAAAAAACTTCTTCCACGGTTCTAACCCAAGCCTAAAATTAGCGTCCAATAAAAAAAAGGATTTTTTCAAAAATTCAACTTATAGGATTTTTTTGACTGAATTCGATTTGTACCATGATCCTCACCACTTTTCCTAAATTTCAGCCCATTTGGTACCATAGAGCCTGAGAAAACTGCTTCCAAAGTTCGAAACCAAGTCTGAAATAAGCGTCCATAAGAATCATGATTTTTCTAAGAATCAAACTAATTGGAGATTTTGTGACGGAATTCGATTTATACCACGATTCTCACCACTATTCCAAAATTTCGGCCCATTTGGTACCATAGAGCCTGAGAAAACTTCTTCCACGGTTCTAACCCAAGCCTAAAATTAGCGTCCAATAAAAAAAAGGATTTTTTCAAAAAATTCAACTTTTAGGAGTTTTTTGACTGAATTCGATTTGTACCATGATCCTCACCACTTTTCCTAAATTTCAGCCCATTTGGTACCATAGAGCCTGAGAAAACTGCTTCCAAAGTTCGAAACCAAGTCTGAAATAAGCGTCCATAAGAATCATGATTTTTCTAAGAATCAAACTTTATGGAGATTTTGTGACTGATTTCGATTTTTACCACGATTCTTATTGCTATTTCAAAATTTCAGCCCGTTTGTTCCCATAGAGCCTGAAAAAACTGCTTCCAAATTACGAACCCAAGTCTGAAATGAGCGTCCATAAAAATCATGATTTGTTTTTAAATCCCTCTTGATGGAGATTTTGTGACTGAATTCGATTTGTACCATGATCCTCAACACTTTTCCAAAAGTTCAGCCCATTTGGTACCATAGAGTCCGAAGAAAGTGCTTCCAAAGTTCGAACCTAAGTCTGAAATAAGTGTCCATAAAAATCATGATTTTTCTACGGATCAAACTTAATGGAGTTTTTGTGACTGATTTCGATTTTTACCACAATTCTTATTGCTATTTCAAAATTTCAGCCGTTTTTTTCCCAGAACCTGAAAAAACTGCTTCCAAAGCTCGAACCAAAGTCTGAAATGAGCGTCCATAAAAATCATGATTTTTCTAATAATCAAACTAATTGGAGATTTTGTGACGGAATTCGATTTATACCACGATTCTTACCACTATTCCAAAATTTCGGCCCATTTGGTACCATAGAGCCTGAGAAAACTTCTTCCACGGTTCTAACCCAAGCCTAAAATTAAAGACCAATAAAAAAGGATTTTTACAAAAAATTCAATTTTATGGAGTTTTTTGACTGAATTCAATTTGTACCTCGATTCATACCACTTTTCCAAAATTTCAGCCCGTTTGTTCCCATAGAGCCTGAAAAAACTGCTTCAAAAGTTCGAACCCAAGTCTGAAATGAGCGTCCATAAAAATCATGATTTTTTTTTAAATCCCTCTTGATGGAGATTTTGTGACTGAATTCGATTTGTACCATGCCTCAACACTTTTCCAAAAGTTCAGCCCATTTGGTACCATAGAGTCCGAAGAAAGTGCTTCCAAAGTTCGAACCCAAGTCTGAAATAAGCGTCCATAAAAATCATGATTTTTCTAATAATCAAACTAATTGGAGATTTTGTGACGGAATTCGATTTATACCACGATTCTTACCACTATTCCAAAATTTCGGCCCATTTGGTACCATAGAGCCTGAGAAAACTTCTTCCACGGTTCTAACCCAAGCCTAAAATTAGCGTCCAATAAAAAAAAGGATTTTTTCAAAAATTCAACTTTAAGGAGTTTTTTGACTGAATTCGATTTGTACCATGATCCTCACCACTTTTCCAAAATTTCATCCCATTTGGTACCATAGAGCCTGAGAAAACTGCTTCCAAAGTTCGAAACCAAGTCTGAAATAAGCGTCCATAAGAATCATGATTTTTCTAAGAATCAAACTAATTGGAGATTTTGTGACGGAATTCGATTTATACCACGATTCTTACCACTATTCCAAAATTTCGGCCCATTTGGTACCATAGAGCCTGAGAAAACTTCTTCCACGGTTCTAACCCAAGCCTAAAATTAGCGTCCAATAAAAAAAAGGATTTTTTCAAAAAATTCAACTTTTAGGAGTTTTTTGACTGAATTCGATTTGTACCATGATCCTCACCACTTTTCCTAAATTTCAGCCCATTTGGTACCATAGAGCCTGAGAAAACTGCTTCCAAAGTTCGAAACCAAGTCTGAAATAAGCGTCCATAAGAATCATGATTTTTCTAAGAATCAAACTTTATGGAGATTTTGTGACTGATTTCGATTTGGAGCATGATTCTTATCACTGTCATCGGGCACAAACGGGCTGAAATTTTGAAATAGCAATAAGAATCGTGGTAAAAATCAAAATCAGTCTTAAAATCTCCATAAAGTCTGAAATGAGCGTCCATAAAAATCATGATTTTTCTAATAATCAAACTTATTGGAGATTTTGTGACGGAATTCGATTTTTACCACGATTGCTACCACTTTTCCAAAATTTCAGCCCATTTGGTACCACAGAGCCAGAGAAAACTGCTTCCAAAGTTCGAACCCAAGTCTGAAATGAGCGTCCATAAAAATCATGATTTTTCTAATAATACTTAATACTTATTGGAGATTTTAAGAATGAATTCGATTTGAACCACGATCCTAACCACTTTTCAAAAATTTCAGCCCATTTGGTACCATAGAGCCTGAGAAAACTGCTTCGAAAAATCGAACCAATGTATGAAATGAGCTCCATAAAAGTCATGATTTTTTTAAGAATCAAATTTTACGGAGATTATGTGACTGATTTCGATTTGGAGCATGATTCTTATCACTGTTCCAAAATTCCAGCCCATTCTGTACCATAGAGCCAGACAAAACTGCTTCCAAAGTTCGAACCCAAGTCTGAAATAAGCGTCCATAAGAATCATGATTTTTCTAAGAATCAAAATTTATGGAGATTTTGTCACTGATTTCGATTTTTACCACGATACTTATTGCTATTTCAAAATTTCAGCCCGTTTGTTCCCATAGAGCCTGAAAAAACTGCTTCCAAAGTTCGAACCCAAGTCTGAAATAAGCGTCCATAAGAATCATGATTTGTCTAAGAATCAAACTTTATTGAGATTTTGTGACTGATTTCGATTTTTACCACAATTCTTATTGCTATTTCAAAATTTCAGCCGTTTTTTTCCCAGAACCTGAAAAAACTGCTTCCAAAGCTCGAACCAAAGTCTGAAATGAGCGTCCATAAAAATCATGATTTTTCTAATAATCAAACTAATTGGAGATTTTGTGACGGAATTCGATTTATACCACGATTCTTACCACTATTCCAAAATTTCGGCCCATTTGGTACCATAGAGCCTGAGAAAACTTCTTCCACGGTTCTAACCCAAGCCTAAAATTAAAGACCAATAAAAAAAGGATTTTTACAAAAAATTCAACTTTATGGAGTTTTTTGACTGAATTCGATTTGTACCTCGATTCATACCACTTTTCCAAAATTTCAGCCCGTTTGTTCCCATAGAGCCTGAAAAAACTGCTTCAAAAGTTCGAACCCAAGTCTGAAATGAGCGTCCATAAAAATCATGATTTTTTTTTAAATCCCTCTTGATGGAGATTTTGTGACTGAATTCGATTTGTACCATGCCTCAACACTTTTCCAAAAGTTCAGCCCATTTGGTACCATAGAGTCCGAAGAAAGTGCTTCCAAAGTTCGAACCCAAGTCTGAAATAAGCGTCCATAAAAATCATGATTTTTCTAATAATCAAACTAATTGGAGATTTTGTGACGGAATTCGATTTATACCACGATTCTTACCACTATTCCAAAATTTCGGCCCATTTGGTACCATAGAGCCTGAAAAAACTTCTTCCACGGTTCTAACCCAAGCCTAAAATTAGCGTCCAATAAAAAAAAGGATTTTTTCAAAAATTCAACTTATAGGATTTTTTTGACTGAATTCGATTTGTACCATGATCCTCACCACTTTTCCTAAATTTCAGCCCATTTGGTACCATAGAGCCTGAGAAAACTGCTTCCAAAGTTCGAAACCAAGTCTGAAATAAGCGTCCATAAGAATCATGATTTTTCTAAGAATCAAACTAATTGGAGATTTTGTGACGGAATTCGATTTATACCACGATTCTCACCACTATTCCAAAATTTCGGCCCATTTGGTACCATAGAGCCTGAGAAAACTTCTTCCACGGTTCTAACCCAAGCCTAAAATTAGCGTCCAATAAAAAAAAGGATTTTTTCAAAAAATTCAACTTTTAGGAGTTTTTTGACTGAATTCGATTTGTACCATGATCCTCACCACTTTTCCTAAATTTCAGCCCATTTGGTACCATAGAGCCTGAGAAAACTGCTTCCAAAGTTCGAAACCAAGTCTGAAATAAGCGTCCATAAGAATCATGATTTTTCTAAGAATCAAACTTTATGGAGATTTTGTGACTGATTTCGATTTGGAGCATGATTCTTATCACTGTCATCGGGCACAAACGGGCTGAAATTTTGAAATAGCAATAAGAATCGTGGTAAAAATCAAAATCAGTCTTAAAATCTCCATAAAGTCTGAAATGAGCGTCCATAAAAATCATGATTTTTCTAATAATCAAACTTATTGGAGATTTTGTGACTGAATTCGATTTGTACCATGATCCTCACCACTTTTCCTAAATTTCAGCCCATTTGGTACCATAGAGCCTGAGAAAACTGCTTCCAAAGTTCGAAACCAAGTCTGAAATAAGCGTCCATAAGAATCATGATTTTTCTGAGAATCAAACTTTATGGAGATTTTGTGACTGATTTCGATTTTTACCACGATTCTTATTGCTATTTCAAAATTTCAGCCCGTTTGTTCCCATAGAGCCTGAAAAAACTGCTTCCAAATTACGAACCCAAGTCTGAAATGAGCGTCCATAAAAATCATGATTTGTTTTTAAATCCCTCTTGATGGAGATTTTGTGACTGAATTCGATTTGTACCATGATCCTCACCACTTTTCCAAAATTTCAGCCCATTTGGTACCATAGACCCAGAGAAAACTGCTTCGAAAGTTCGAACCCAAGTCTGAAATGAGCGTTCATAAAAATTATGATTTTTCTAATAATCAAACTTATTGGAGATTATAAGACTGAATTCGATTTGTACCATGATCCTCACCACTTTTCCAAAAGTTCAGCCCATTTGGTACCATAGAGTCCGAAGAAAGTGCTTCCAAAGTTCGAACCCAAGTCTGAAATAAGCGTCCATAAGAATCATGATTTTTCTAAGAATAAAACTTTATGGAGATTTTGTGACTGATTTCGATTTGGAGCATGATTCTTATCACTGTTCCAAAATTTCAGACCATTTAGTACCATAGAGCCAGACAAAACTGCTTCCAAAGTTCGGACCCAAGTCTGAAATAAGCGTCCATAAGAATCATGATTTTTCTAAGAATCAAACTTTATGGAGATTTTAAGACTGATTTCGATTCTTACCACGATTCTTATTGCTATTTCAAAATTTCAGCCCGTTTGTTCCCATAGAGCCTGCAAAAACTGCTTTCAAAGTTCGAACCGAAGTCTGAAATGAGCGTCCATAAAAATCATGACTCTTCTAAGAATCAAACTTTATGGAGATTTCAAGCCTGAATTCGATTTGTACCACGATTCTTACCACTTTTCCAAAATTTCAGACCATAAAGTACCATAGAGCCAGACAAAACTGCTTCCAAAGTTCGAACCCAAGTCTGAAATGAGCTTCTAAATAAATTATGATTTTTTTAAGAATAAAACTTTATGGAGATTTTGTGACTGATTTCGATTCGAAGCATGATACTTATAACTGTTCCAAAATTTCAGCCGATTTGGTACCATAGAGCCTGAGAAAACTGCTTTGAAAAATCGAACGCATGTATGAAATGAGTTACATAAAAGTCATGATTTTTTTAAGAATCAAACTTTATGGAGATTATGTGATTGATTTCGATTTGTACCACGATTCTTTCCACTTTTCCAAAATTTCAGCCCATTTGGTACCATAGAGCCTGAGAAAACTGCTTCCAAAGTTCGAACCCAAGTCTGAAATGAGCGTCCATAAAAATTATGATTTTTCTAATAATCAAACTAATTGGAGATTTTAAGACTGAATTCGATTTGTACCATGATCCTCACCACTTTTCCAAAGTTCAGCCCACTTGGTACCATAGAGTCCGAAGAAAGTGCTTCCAAAGTTCGAACCCAAGTCTGAAATGAGCGTCCATAAAAATAATGATTTTTTTTTAAATCCCTTTTGATGGAGATTTTGTGACGGAATTCGATTTGTACAACGATTCTTACCACTTTTCCAAAATTTCATCCCATTTGGTACCATAGACCTTGAGAAAACTGCTTCCAAAGTTCGAACCCAAGTCTGAAATAAGCGTCCATAAGAATCATGATTTTTCTAAGAATCAAAATTTATGGAGATTTTGTGACTGATTTCGATTTTACCACGATTCTTATTGCTATTTCAAAATTTCAGCCGGTTTTTTCCCATAGAGCTTGAAAAAACTGCTTCCAAAGTTCGAACCCAAGTCTGAAATGAGCGTCCATAAAAATCATGACTCTTCTAAGAATCAAACTTTATGGAGATTTTGTGACTGAATTCGATTTGTACCACGATTCTTACCACTTTTCCTTTTTGAGCGTCCATAAAAATCATGACTCTTAAAAGAATCAAACTTTATGGAGATTTCAAGCCTGAATTCGATTTGTACCACGATTCTTACCACTTTTCCAAAATTTCAGACCATTAAGTACCATAGAGCCAGACAAAACTGCTTCCAAAGTTCGAACCCAAGTCTGAAATGAGCGTCCAAATAAATTATGATTTTTTTAAGAATAAAACTTTATGGAGATTTTGTGACTGATTTTGATTCGAAGCATGATACTTATCACTGTTCCAAAATTTCAGCCCATTTTGTACCATAGAGCCAGAGAAAACTGCATCAAAAGTTCGAACCCAAGTCTGAAATGAGCGTCCAAATAAATTATGATTTTTTTAAGAATGAAAACTTTTTGGAGATTTAGTGACTGATTTCGATTCGAAGCATGATACTTATCACTGTTCCAAAATTTCAGCCCATTTTGTACGGTTCTAACCCAAGTCTAAAATTAGCGTCCAATAAAAAAAAGGATTTTTTTAAAAATTCAACTTTATGGAGTTTTAAGACTGATTTCGATTTTTACCACGATTCTTATTGCCATTTCAAAATTTCAGCCGGTTTTTTCCCATAGAGCCTGAAAAAACTGCTTCCAAAGTTCGAACCCAAGTCTGAAATGAGCGTCCATAAAAATCATGACTCTTAAAAGAATCAAACTTTATGGAGATTTCAAGCCTGAATTCGATTTGTACCACGATTCTTACCACTTTTCCAAAATTTCAGACCATAAAGTACCATAGAGCCAGACAAAACTGCTTCCAAAGTTCGAACCCAAGTCTGAAGTGAGCGTCCAAATAAATTATGATTTTTTTAAAGAATCAAACTTTATGGAGATTTGTGACTGATTTCGACTCACTGTTTCGACAACTTATCACTGTTCCAAAATTTCAGCCCATTTTGTACCATAGAGCCAGAGAAAACTGCATCAAAAGTTCGAACCCAAGTCTGAAATGAGCGTCCAAATGAATTATGATTTTTTTAAGAATGAAAACTTTATGTAGATTTTGTGACTGATTTCGATTCGAAGCATGATACTTATCACTGTTCCAAAATTTCAGCCCATTTTGTACGGTTCTAACCCAATTCTAAAATTAGCGTCCAATAAAAAAAAAGGATTTTTTTAAAAATTCAACTTTATGGAGTTTTTCGACTGAATTCGATTTGTACCACGATTCTTTCCACTTTTCCAAAATTTCAGCCCATTTGGTACCATAGAGCCTGAGAAAACTGCTTCCAAAGTTCGAACCCAAGTCTGAAATGAGCGTCCATAAGAATCTCTATTTTTCTAAGAATCAAACTTTATGGGAATTTTGTGACTGAATTCAATTTATACCACGATTCTTTCCTTTTTTCCAAAATTTCAGCCCATTTGGTACCATAGACCTTGAGAAAACTGCTTCCAAAGTTCGAACTCAAGTCTGAAATAAGCGTCCATAAGAATCTTGATTTTTCTAAGAATCAAACTTTATGGAGATTTTTTGACTGATTTTGATTTGGAGCATGATTCTTATCACTGTTCCAAAATTTCAGCCCATTTTGTACGGTTCTAACCCAATTCTAAAATAAGCGTCCAATAAAAAAAAAGGATTTTTTTAAAAATTCAACTTTATGGAGTTTTTCGACTGAATTCGATTTGTACCACGATTCTTTCCACTTTTCCAAAATTTCAGCCCATTTGGTACCATAGAGCCTGAGAAAACTGCTTCCAAAGTTCGAACCCAAGTCTGAAATGAGCGTCCATAAAAATTATGATTTTTCTAATAATCAAACTAATTGGAGATTTTAAGACTGAATTCGATTTGTACCATGATCCTCACCACTTTTCCAAAGTTCAGCCCACTTGGTACCATAGAGTCCGAAGAAAGTGCTTCCAAAGTTCGAACCCAAGTCTGAAATGAGCGTCCATAAGAATCATGATTTTTCTAAGAATCAAACTTTATGGAGATTTTAAGACTGATTTCGATTTTTACCACGATTCTTATTGCCATTTCAAAATTTCAGATGGTTTTTTCCTATAGAGCCTGAAAAAACTGCTTCCAAAGTTCGAACCCAAGTCTGAAATGAGCGTCCATAAAAATCATGACTCTTCTAAGAATCAAACTTTATGGAGATTTCAAGCCTGAATTCGATTTGTACCACGATTCTTACCACTTTTCCAAAATTTCAGACCATAAAGTACCATAGAGCCAGACAAAACTGCTTCCAAAGTTCGAACCCAAGTCTGAAGTGAGCGTCCAAATAAATTATGATTTTTTTAAGAATCAAACTTAATGGAGATTTGTGACTGATTTCGACTCGAAGCATGGTACTTATCACTGTTCCAAAATTTCAGCCAATTTTGTACTATAGAGCCAGAGAAAACTGCATCAAAAATTCGAACCCAAGTCTGAAATGAGCGTCCAAATAAATTATGATTTTTTTAAGAATCAAACTTTATGGAAATTTTGTGAATGAATTCGATTTGTACCACGATTCTTACCACTTTTCCAAAATTTCAGACCATTTGGTACCATAGAGCCAGAGAAAACTGCTTCCAAAAATCGAACCCAAGTCTGAAATGAGCGTCCATAAGAATCTCTATTTTTCTAAGAATCAAACTTAATGGGAATTTTGTGACTGAATTCAATTTATACCACGATTCTTTCCTTTTTTCCAAAATTTCAGCCCATTTGGTACCATAGACCTTGAGAAAACTGCTTCCAAAGTTCGAACTCAAGTCTGAAATAAGCGTCCATAAGAATCTTGATTTTTCTAAGTATCAAACTTTATGGAGATTTTTTGACTGATTTTGATTTGGAGCATGATTCTTATCACTGTTCCAAAATTTCAGACCATTCAGTACCATAGAGCCAGACAAAACTGCTTCCAAAGTTCGAACCCAAGTCTGAAATAAGCGTCCATAAGAATCATGATTTTTCTAAGAATCAAACTTTATGGAGATTTTAAGACTGATTTCGATTTTTACCACGATTCTCATTGCTATTTCAAATTTTCAGCCCGTTTGTTCCCATAGAGCCTGAAAAAACTGCTTTCAAAGTTCGAACCCAAGTCCGAAATGAGGGTCCATAAAAATCATGACTCTTCTAAGAATCAAACTTAATGGATTTTTCAAGACTGAATTCGATTTTAACCACGATTCTTACCACTTTTCCAAAATTTTAGACCATTAAGTACCATAGAGCCAGACAAAACTGCTTCCAAAGTTCGAACCCAAGTCTGAAATGAGCGTCCAAATAAATTATGATTTTTTTAAGAATAAAACTTTATGGAGATTTTGTGACTGATTTTGATTCGAAGCATGATACTTATCACTGTTCCAATATTTCAGCCCATTTTGTACCATTGAGCCAGAGAAAACTGCATCAAAAGTTCGAACCCAAGTCTGAAATGAGCGTCCAAATAAATTATGATTTTTTTAAGAATAAAACTTTATGTAGATTTTGTGACTGATTTCGATTCGAAGCATGATACTTATCACTGTTCCAAAATTTCAGTCCATTTGGTATCACAGAGCCAGAGAAAACTGCTTCCAAAGTTCGAACCCAAGTCTGAAATGAGCGTCCAAATAAATTATGATTTTTTTAAGAATTAAACTTTATGGAAATTTTGTGACTGAAATCGATTTGTACCACGATCCTCACCACTTTTCAAAAATTTCAGCCCATTTGGTACCATAGAGCCTTAGAAAACTGCTTCGAAAAATCGAACCCATGTATGAAATGAGCTCCATAAAAGTCATGATTTTTTTAAGAATCAAACTTTATTGAGATTATGTGATTGATTTCGATTTGTACCTCGATTCTTTCCACTTTTCAAAAATTTCAGCCCATTTGGTACCACAGAGCCAGAGAAATTTGCTTCCAAAGTTCGAACCCAAGTCTGAAATGAGCGTCCATAAAAATCATGATTTTTCTAATAACTTATTGGAGATTTTAAGACTGAATTCGATTTGTACCACGATCCTCACCACTTTTCAAAAATTTCAGCCCATTTGGTACCATAGAGCCTGAGAAAGTGCTTCCAAAGTTCGAACCCAAGTCTGAAATGAGCGTCCATAAAAATAATGATTTTTAAAAAATCCCTTTTGATGGAGAGTTCGAACCCAAGTCTAAAATGAGCGTCCAAATAAATTATGATTTTTTTAAGAATCAAACTTTATGGAAATTTTGTGACTGAATTCGATTTGTACCACGATTCTTACCACTTTTCCAAAATTTCTGACCATTTGGTACCGTAGAGCCTTAGAAAACTGCTTCGAAAAATCGAACCCATGTATGAAATGAGCTCCATAAAAGTCATGATTTTTTTAAGAATCAAACTTTATTGAGATTATGTGATTGATTTCGATTTGTACCTCGATTCTTTCCACTTTTCAAAAATTTCAGCCCATTTGGTACCACAGAGCCAGAGAAATTTGCTTCCAAAGTTCGAACCCAAGTCTGAAATGAGCGTCCATAAAAATCATGATTTTTCTAATAATCAAACTTATTGGAGATTTTAAGACTGAATTCGATTTGTACCACGATCCTCACCACTTTACAAAAATTTCAGCCCATTTGGTACCATAGAGCCTGAGAAAGTGCTTCCAAAGTTCGAACCCAAGTCTGAAATGAGCGTCCATAAAAATAATGATTTTTAAAAAATCCCTTTTGATGGAGAGTTCGAACCCAAGTCTAAAATGAGCGTCCAAATAAATTATGATTTTTTTAAGAATCAAACTTTATGGAAATTTTGTGACTGAATTCGATTTGTACCACGATTCTTACCACTTTTCCAAAATTTCTGACCATTTGGTACCATAGAGCCAGAGAAAACTGCTTCCAAAAATCGAACCCAAGTCTGAAATGAGCGTCCATAAGAATCTCTTTTTTTCTAAGAATAAAACTTTATGGGAATTTTGTGACTGAATTCAATTTATACCACGATTCTTTCCTTTTTTCCAAAATTTCAGCCCATTTGGTACCATAGACCTTGAGAAAACTGCTTTCAAAGTTCGAACTCAAGTCTGAAATAAGCGTCCATAAGAATCTTGATTTTTCTAAGAATCAAACTTTATGGGGATTTTTTGACTGATTTCGATTTGGAGCATGATTCTTATCACTGTTCCAAAATTTCAGACCATTTAGTACCATAGAGCCAGACAAAACTGCTTCCAAAGTTCGAACCCAAGTCTGAAATAAGCGTCCATAAGAATCATGATTTTTCTAAGAATCAAACTTAATGGAGATTTCAAGACTGAATTAGATTTGTACCACGATTCTTACCACTTTTCCAAAATTTCAGACCATTAAGTACCATAAAGCCAGAGAAAACTGCATCAAAAGTTCGAACCCAAGTCTGAAATGAGCGTCCAAATAAATTATGATTTTTTTAAGAATTAAACTTTATGGAAATTTTGTGACTGAAATCGATTTGTACCACGATTCTTACAACTTTTCCATAATTTCAGCCCATTTGGTACCACAGAGCCAGAGAAAACTGCTTCCAAAGTTCGAACCCAAGTCTGAAATGAGCGTCCATAAAAATCATGATTTTTCCAATAATCAAACTTATTGGAGATTTTAAGACTGAATTCGATTTGTACCACGATCCTCACCACTTTTCAAAAATTTCAGCCCATTTGGTACCATAGAGCCTTAGAAAAATCGAGCCCATGTATGAAATGAGCTCCATAAAAGTCATGATTTTTTTAAGAATCAAACTTTATTGAGATTATGTGATTGATTTCGATTTTCACCTCGATTCTTTCCACTTTTCAAAAATTTCAGCCCATTTGGTACCACAGAGCCAGAAAAATTTGCTTCCAAAGTTCGAACCCAAGTCTGAAATGAGCGTCCATAAAAATCATGATTTTTCTAATAATCAAACTTATTGGAGATTTTAAGACTGAATTCGATTTGTACCACGATCCTCACCACTTTTCAAAAATTTCAGCCCATTTGGTACCATAGAGCCAGAGAAAACTGCTTCCAAAGTTCGAACCCATGTCTGAAATGAGCGTCCATAAAAGTCATGATTTTTCTAATAATCAAACTTATTGGAGATTTTAAGACTGAATTCGATTTGTACCACGATCCTCACCACTTTTCAAAAATTTCAGCCCATTTGGTACCATAGAGCCTGAGAAAGTGCTTCCAACGTTCGAACCCAAGTCTGAAATGAGCGTCCATAAAAATAATGATTTTTAAAAAATCCCTTTTGATGGAGTGTTCGAACCCAAGTCTGAAATGAGCGTCCAAATAAATTATGATTTTTTTAAGAATCAAACTTTATGGAAATTTTGTGACTGAATTCGATTTGTACCACGATTCTTACCACTTTTCCAAAATTTCAGCCCATTTGGTACCACAGAGCCAGAGAAAACTGCTTACAAAGTTCGAACCCAAGTCTGAAATGAGCGTCCATAAAAGTCATGATTTTTCTAATAATCAAACTTATTGGAGATTATAAGACTGAATTCGATTTGTACCACGATCCTCACCACTTTTCAAAAATTTCAGCCCATTTGGTACCATAGACCTTGAGAAAACTGCTTCCAAAGTTCGTACTCAAGTCTGAAATAAGCGTCCATAAGAATCTTGATTTTTCTAAGAATCAAACTTTATGGAGATTTTGTGACTGATTTCGATTTGGAGCATGATTCTTATCACTGTTCCAAAATTTCAGACCATTTAGTACCATAGAGCCAGACGAAACTGCTTCCAAAGTTCGAACCCAAGTCTGAAATGAGCGTCCATAAAAATAATGATTTTTCTAATAATCAAACATATTGGAGATTTTAAGACTGAATTCGATTTGTACCACGATCCTCACCACTTTTCAAAAATTTCAGCCCATTTGGTACCATAGAGCCTTAGAAAAATCGAGCCCATGTATGAAATGAGCTCCATAAAAGTCATGATTTTTTTAAGAATCAAACTTTATTGAGATTATGTGATTGATTTCGATTTTCACCTCGATTCTTTCCACTTTTCAAAAATTTCAGCCCATTTGGTACCACAGAGCCAGAAAAATTTGCTTCCAAAGTTCGAACCCAAGTCTGAAATGAGCGTCCATAAAAATCATGATTTTTCTAATAATCAAACTTATTGGAGATTTTAAGACTGAATTCGATTTGTACCACGATCCTCACCACTTTTCAAAAATTTCAGCCCATTTGGTACCATAGAGCCAGAGAAAACTGCTTCCAAAGTTCGAACCCATGTCTGAAATGAGCGTCCATAAAAGTCATGATTTTTCTAATAATCAAACTTATTGGAGATTTTAAGACTGAATTCGATTTGTACCACGATCCTCACCACTTTTCAAAAATTTCAGCCCATTTGGTACCATAGAGCCTGAGAAAGTGCTTCCAACGTTCGAACCCAAGTCTGAAATGAGCGTCCATAAAAATAATGATTTTTAAAAAATCCCTTTTGATGGAGTGTTCGAACCCAAGTCTGAAATGAGCGTCCAAATAAATTATGATTTTTTTAAGAATCAAACTTTATGGAAATTTTGTGACTGAATTCGATTTGTACCACGATTCTTACCACTTTTCCAAAATTTCAGCCCATTTGGTACCACAGAGCCAGAGAAAACTGCTTACAAAGTTCGAACCCAAGTCTGAAATGAGCGTCCATAAAAGTCATGATTTTTCTAATAATCAAACTTATTGGAGATTATAAGACTGAATTCGATTTGTACCACGATCCTCACCACTTTTCAAAAATTTCAGCCCATTTGGTACCATAGACCTTGAGAAAACTGCTTCCAAAGTTCGTACTCAAGTCTGAAATAAGCGTCCATAAGAATCTTGATTTTTCTAAGAATCAAACTTTATGGAGATTTTGTGACTGATTTCGATTTGGAGCATGATTCTTATCACTGTTCCAAAATTTCAGACCATTTAGTACCATAGAGCCAGACGAAACTGCTTCCAAAGTTCGAACCCAAGTCTGAAATGAGCGTCCATAAAAATCATGATTTTTCTAATAATCAAACATATTGGAGATTTTAAGACTGAATTCGATTTGTACCACGATCCTCACCACTTTTCAAAAATTTCAGCCCATTTGGTACCATAGAGCCTTAGAAAACTGCTTCGAAAAATCGAACCCATGTATGAAATGAGCTCCATAAAAGTCATGATTTTTTTAAGAATCAAACTTAACGGTACCACAGAGCCAGAGAAAACTGCTTCCAAAGTTCGAACCCAAGTCTGAAATGAGCGTCCATAAAAGTCATGATTTTTCTAATAATCAAACTTATTGGAGATTATAAGACTGAATTCGATTTGTACCACGATCCTCACCACTTTTCAAAAATTTCAGCCCATTTGGTACCATAGACCTTGAGAAAACTGCTTCCAAAGTTCGTACTCAAGTCTGAAATAAGCGTCCATAAGAATCTTAATTTTTCTAAGAATTAAACTTTATGGAGATTTTGTGACTGATTTCGATTTGGAGCATGATTCTTATCACTGTTCCAAAATTTCAGCCCATTTGGTACCACAGAGCCAGAGAAAACTGCTTCCAAAGTTTTAACCCAAGTCTGAAATGAGCGTCCACAAAAGTCATGATTTTTCTAATAATCAAACTTATTGGAGATTTTAAGACTGAATTCGATTTGTACCACGATCCTCACCACTTTTCAAAAATTTCAGCCCATTTGGTACCATAGAGCCTTAGAAAACTGCTTCGAAAAATCGAACCCATGTATGAAATGAGCTCCATAAAAGTCATGATTTTTTGAAGAATCAAACTTTATTGAGATTATGTGATTGATTTCGATTTGTACCACGATTCTTTCAGTTAGGTTAGGTTAGGTTAGGTTAGGTTAGGTTAGGTTAGGTTAGGTTAGGTTAGGTTAGGTTAGGTTAGGTTAGGTTAGGTTAGGTTAGGTTTGTTTAGGTTAGGTTAGGTTAGGTTAGGTTAGGTTAGGTTAGGTTAGGTTAGGTTTTTTTTTTTTTTTCCTTTGGGTGTTCTCTGTTTTTTACCTTGTCTATTATTTATCAAGGTTTCTTTAAACTATTTGATTTTTTAATGAGCTATTGAGTTTAATTTTTTCATGTATGTTGTAATAGGTAAGTATGTCATTGTATGTTGGGATAGGTAAGGGTTCATGTTATTTTTTAGAGAGGTTAGTGGGACTATCTGACATGGGCTATCCATTACTCCAACATTTGTTTGACAGCATGAGGGAACCATGTAAAACCTCAGCCGGAGTAGTTTTGTGAATCTGAAAGAAAATTGTGGATGTTCTGTTAAGATTATAATTGCTTACCCTCTTAACAGAACCATTTGTAGGATAGGAAGTGTTCTTTAGCGCTCTTGGTTCGTGATTTCTTGCGTTAGCCATGTTTTAGATTGATCGGATAGCTATAGTGATCGTGCTTAATGTGATTTAAATTTATTTTTATGTCTTTTGATTATTATTTATTTTGTTCCTTAATTTTTGTCATGATGTTTTTTGCGAACTTAATGAAGATTTTTCGGAGAGGTATAATTTTTATGACATCAGAAATGTCAGTAAAGTTCATATCTCTTCTCTGGCATTCTTTGGTCATTTGCCATCTTTCCATCGTGAACATTGGGCAGTCTAGCAACAGATGTTTCACTGTTTGGTCCGATAGTTTGTCACACGGGCATGCGGGACTATCTTTCAGCTTGAATCTGTGAAGGTAGGATAGGTTTGCTCCGTGACCGGTAAGGATTTGTTTGAGTTCAAAAGTTGGAGTTTTCTTATTACCAAACTCTTTGGTTTCTGTTATACTCCTGAAAAATAGCCGTGTTCCTTTAACTGTATCAGAGTTATTATACCTTTGGTCCCATTCTTCGAGAATTGCCTCCTTTATTTTGAACTTTGCGTAGCTCAGTGGGAATTTTGAATAGAGTTTTTGTGTTTTGCTTTTTAATGCAGCGTCTTTTGCTAGCTCGTCTGCTCTTTCATTTCCATGGATTCCATTGTGCCCGCGTATCCATAAAAATTAACAGGTAGACCCTCTTTCTCTCAAGACTTGAGCCGAGCATTGTATATTGAAGACCATAGGGTTGGTAGGTGTCCCTGACTCTAGTGCGTGTGCAGCGCTTTGTGAGTCTGTTAAGACGTTAACTTTTTCCCAATGCTTTTGCTGTTTGTTGACCCACTCTAGTGCTTGCATTATTGCGAAAAGCTCTGCTTGAAATACTGAGCAGTAATCTGCCAGGGGCAGTTTCTTTGCTGTAATTTCTCCGCTAGCATTGAACACTGTGTAGGCCGCACCCACTTTTCCTCCAGTTTTACTTCCATCTGTGTATATATCTATTTCGTTCTCTTCAAAGGAGTTTCTCTCGTATGTCCTTGGAAAGATGACATGTTCTCCAATTTGTTTACTAGGGTGAGGTAGATGAGTAACCTTTACGATTCCCTGGTACTTTTTATCGTCAGGTAGTAGATGCAAAGTTCTGTTCCTTTTTGTCTCACCGATAAGTCTGAGTTCTTTGAGTTTTAGGTCCAAAGGTGTTAGTCCCCCAATTGCCTGCACAGAAGTAAGGGACACAGTGCGGTAGGCTTTACATATTCTAATGCCGATGGCCCTTTGGACTCTATCTAGTTTTTTGCGAATATTTTTTCGTTTTGCAGCTGTTGCCCATACCGTCGCGGCGTAAGTTATTATTGGTTCGACTACTCCTATGTAGATTGTCCTTAATATCTCAGAACTTAGTCCCCAAGTAGGTTTTGCCATAAATGCAAGTTTCTTGGTTATATTGACAGCTTTTTGGCATACCATGTCCACATGCTTGCTCCAATTTAACTTGTCGTCTATGACTATCCCTAAAATTTTGCAATCCCGAGAAAGTGGAACAATTTTACCATTCATCACAATGTTTGGTGGGAGTGTTTTCCTCTTACTGATGAATAGTGCTTTTGTTTTTTCCTCCGAGAATTGCAGTTTTACTTTTTCCCCCCAGTCTGTTATAAAGGAGAGAGTATCTTGAATTATTTTCTGTAGTTCTGCCGTATCTTTATGAATTATTATAACTAAGACGTCGTCAGCAAATGCCTGTATGCGTACGTTAGAGTCAAATTTGAGATTTAGCAGTTCGTCCAGAACTATGTTCCATAGAATCGGTCCACAGGCAGATCCTTGTATACAGCCCTTGTTCGAGTGTTTTTGTGCCCACGCGCCTGCGTAAATTGTTTCTACCATTCTGTCCGACAGGTAGTCTTTAAAAACTTTGTATATGTTTAGTGGACAGTCTTTTTTGGCTAATTGCATTTTAAGGTGGGGCCACCACGCGTTGTCGAATGCCCCCTTTATGTCCAGTGATATTAGGCATGCATGAAGTCCTTCTTTATTCGCTTTCTTGATGTGGTTGACGGCATCAAGCATTGCGTCTTCTGTGCTTTTTTGTTGCGTGAACCCGTATTGGTTTGAATTAAGTTTCCCCTTCGTGCTGAAGTGCCAGGTTACTCTCTTGATGAGTAATTTCTCTAGTACCTTGCCAAATACCGGGAGAAGACCTATAGGTCTGTATGTAGAGATGTTACCGTAGTCTTCTTTTCCCGGCTTTGGAATTACCTTGATTCTAGCGACCTTTCAAAGGATTGGGAAGCAGCCAATTCGGAGGCACGCGTTGTGTAATGCCGTAAAAATTTCTGGAACACTTTCGAACGCCTTTTGGCATATATCGGCTGTAAAGTGATCTCTTCCTGGGGACTTCTTTATATCTATGGATACAAGTATTTTCCTTATTTCGGATCTTGTAAATGGGGGGTCAATTTCGCTAAGGCGGTCTTCTTCCTCATTATTCCGAATACGTATTTGTTCCGCTGTTTCCCTGACTGGAGAGTCATTAGGGAAGAAATGATCTAAAAGTGTGGACGCCGTCTCTTGGGCTGACGTTGTGGACACTGAATTGACTTGAAGCGTTTCCGGTGGTGACTTTTGTGTTGCCTTAAGTACTCTTAGTACCGTGGACCAGACTGTATCTTTTCCTTGATTGCTGCAAAATTCTTTCCAGTTTTGTATTTTTGCTGTAGCAATTTCCTCCTTGTATTGTTCTTTTAGCTCGAGGTAGGCTGGTAGTGTGACCGCATCTCTTCTTGCTGGTCCTGAGTTCATTAGCTTCCTCTTTGCGGCGAGAACGTCTTTTTTCAGCTTTTCCAATTTATCATTCCACCAGGGGCAGATTTTTTGTCTAGATTTTTTCAGTGGAGGGATTGCCATTCTGCATGCATCCGACATGGCATCCATGAGGTCTGAGACTTGTCTGTTGAGGGAACCAGGTTGATTGTTCGCTTCAATTGCCTGAACTGTTATTCCCTTGCCTTCAACATTGGATTTTAGAGACTTGTCGAATTCCATCCAATCTGCCTTATTGGTCTTATATAGGAATGTTGATTTTGGAATTTCTTCTGTAGATGATTTATTGAATTGCGCGTTGAAAGTTATTCCATTATGGTCCGACATGGCAGCGATTCTTTTGTCTACTTTCCAGTTCTTTATGTGTCCAATTACGCTGTCGGAACACAAGGTTACGTCGATCACGCTGCTCAGTAGCATGTTTTGTCGAACGGTTTCAAATGTCGGTGTTGTTCCTTCGTTGACGATATGTAGGTGTTTCTGGGCAATAAAGTCGCTCAGTTTGTCGCCTCTTTTGTCTGTCTTTTTGCTGCCCCACCATATACTTTTTGCATTGACATCCGCTCCAATGATTATTTTCTTGTTGTGAGTGTCTATTATCCTGTTCGATTTTTCTAGGCTGAAGTCGATATCTTCATTTGGGGGACAGTATATTGATCCTATGATTAGTGGGGTTCCCTGAATTTGCGCTTCAATAAATATATTACAGTTGTTGCTGAATTTGTGGAGTAGAATACAGGTGTCAGCGATACTTTTATTTAATACTATTATTGCAGCCTTTACTAGGCAGTCCACACTTGTTTTTTGAAAGATGAGTCCGTTGAAGGATGATTTATTATTTTTTCCTGTATTTCCTGTATACGGCTCCTGTATGATCACGATATCTATTTTTCTGTTAATGGCGTTTTGCAAGAAGTTGACGGTGGCAGCTTCACATCTCTGTAGGTTTGCCTGCACAAACTTTATTGCATTATGGCTGTCCATAGTCGACCAAAGTCCTATATTTCTCTACGTTCCTTTTGTAGATGGGACATTCCATTGATTGGGCCATGTGGTTGGTAGGTTTTGTTAGTTTTTGTCTTTTGTTGGATGCTACGCAGCTTTGGCAGCACACTACACCGGTATTCGGGGCTTTGCATGCTTGTATTTTGTGGTCTCCACCACAGCGCCAGCATACTTCCTTGCTCTTGCAGTGGGCTACTGTGTGGCCATAACACAAGCACTTTTGGCAGCTTAATATCGAGAGGTATTCGCTGACCCCGGCTTTGTAGTAACCAATGTTCAGCACCTTTTTATCGACAAGATATTGCCAGATATGTGGCGCTACCGCTATCACCGCACATTTGCGGGTCGCATCTTTTTTAAATGGTACTTTGTGTATAAATTTGATAGCTTCTTCGGGTTGTTCTCCTAGGAGAGAGGTAATCCCGCTATTTTGTTTTATAATAGCCGTCACAATGTCTTTTTCTGATAGGTCGGCATCAATTCCCTTTAATATGAGTCTGGGTTGTAACTTAACCCCCTTTTGGCTCTGTAGATTTTCCATTTTGGACACTTCAGTAGAGAATTTCTGACACTGTTCTTCTGTGTCGCATTGAACGAACACTCTATTGTTGGCCAATTTTTTGATCTTTTTTATGCCAATCCCTAAGGATGTGACATTGATTTTTTCTTTGAGTGTCTTCTCCAGAGTCTCGCTTGCTATGGGGGATTTCCCTGAGACAACTATCGAGTACGTTTTCTCAATAGGGGCAATAGTGACCGGAGAGCTTTCTGTCATTGTTGTATGCGCTGTGGGGGATTGCCTAGTTCCGATTTTCCCCGTTGTTGCATCCGCAAAACTAGTGGAGGGCTTGTTATTCTCCACATCCGATTCGTGGAGTGTCGCTTCACTCTTATTGTTTCCTTTTTGGGTGATGATCATAACAATTTGCTCCGTGTGTCGTTTCTCCTGTTCAAATAGTTCCCTGGAGTGTTCTATTTTAAGCAGTAAGATTGTTTCTTTTAGGGTTTTGACTTCACTGCTTTCACCAGTCGAATCTACGCTTGGTTGAGTTATCGAGCTCATCTGGGTGGCGTTGGAGAGCATTTTGTCAATTGATGCTACAACAATTGCCTTATTTGTGCTCTTGATATTCCCGCAGGAAGCTATTGCCCGTTTGGCATTTTCTGACTCTTTGATGGTGCTGTTAAGAAGTGACATTACGATGTTTTCATCTTCTTCTGGTTCTTTGGGATCTTGGACCATACCATGAGATGAGGTTGAGGCCATTGTATCAATGAACCCTTCTTCTAGGGTTTTTTCAATGATATCCGCTTTTGTACAGGGCTCCATTACCTTTTGTGTAGGCAATGAGCCTACGACTTCTTTAATTTAAGATGTTTTCCGCATTCCTTATTGAAAAACTTGTCCAAAATGTATTCGCAGGCCGGCCGACTTATAAAATAAAAATAGAATTTAAGACGAATTTTACGTGCACACTGAAAGAACGTGGCCTAGAAACGCAGATAATGTAAATACTACAAATAGAATTCAAATCACATTTAAGTTTTAAATTTAAAGACACTCACCGCTTGGCTCGCAAAAGAACACTCTGGTTAGGTTAGGTTAGGTTTGGTTAGGTTAGGTTAGGTTAGGTTAGGTTAGGTTAGGTTAGGTTAGGTTAGGTAAGGTTAGGTTAGGTTAGGTAAGGTTAGGTTAGGTTAGGTTAGGTTAGGTTAGGTTAGGTTAGGTTAGGTTTTTTTTTTTTTTTTTTTTTTTTTTTCCTTTGGGTGTTCTCTGTTTTTTACCTTGTCTATTATTTATCAAGGTTTCTTTAAACTATTTGATTTTTTAATGAGCTATTGAGTTTAATTTTTTCATGTATGTTGGGATAGGTAAGGGTACATGTTATTTTTAGAGAGGTTAGTGGTTTATTGGGACTATCTGACATGGGCTATCCATTACTCCAACATTTGTTTGACAGCATGAGGGAACCATGTAAAACCTCAGCCGGAGTAGTTTTGTGAATCTGAAAGAAAATTGTGGATGTTCTGTTAAGATTATAATTGCTTACCCGAACAGAACCATTAACAGAACCATTTGTAGGATAGGAAGCGTTCTTTAGCGCTCTTGGTTCGTGATTTCTTGCGTTAGCCTTGTTTTAGAGTGATCGGATAGCTATACTGATCGTGCTTAATGTGATTTAAATTTATTTTTATGTCTTTTGATTATTATTTATTTTGTTCCTTAATTTTTGTAATGATGTTTTTTGTGAACTTAATGAAGATTTTTCGGAGAGGTATAATTTTTACGACATCAGAAATGTCAGTAAAGTTTATATCTCTTCTCTGGCATTCTTTGGTTATTTGCCATCTTTCCATCGTGAACATTGGGCAGTCTAGCAACAGATGTTTCACTGTTTGGTCCGATAGTTTGTCACACGGGCATGCGGGACTATCTTTCAGCTTAAATCTGTGAAGGTAGGATAGGTTTGCTCCGTGACCGGTAAGGATTTGTGTGAGTTCGAAAGTTGGAGTTGTCTTATTACCAAACTCTTTGGCGTCTGTTATACTCCTGAAAAAAAGCCGTGTTCCTTAACCTGTTTCAGAGTTTTTATACCTTTGATCCCATTCTTCGAGAATTGCCTCCTTTATTTTGAACTTTGCGTAGCTCAGTGGGAATTTTGAATAGAGTTTTTGTGTTTTGCTTTTTAATGCAGCGTCTTTTGCTAGCTCGTCTGCTCTTTCATTTCCATGGATTCCATTGTGCCCGCGTATCCATAAAAATTTACAGGTAGACCCTCTTTCTCTCAAGAGTTGAGCCGAGCATTGTATATTGAAGACCATAGGGTTGATAGGTGTCCCTGACTCTAGTGCGTGTGCAGCGCTTTGTGAGTCTGTTAAGACGTTAACTTTTTCCCAATGCTTTTGCTGTTTGTTGACCCACTCTAGTGCTTGCATTATTGCGAAAAGCTCTGCTTGAAATACTGAGCAGTAATCTGCCAGGGGCAGTTTCTTTGCTGTAATTTCTCCGCTAGCATTGAACACTGTGTAGGCCGCACCCACTTTTCCTCCAGTTTTACTTCCATCTGTGTATATATCTATTTCGTTCTCTTCAAAGGAGTTTCTCTCGTATGTTCCTGGAAAGATGACATGTTCTCCAATTTGTTTACTAGGGTGAGGTAGATGAGTAACCT